>NC_065580.1:26827500-27085000 GCF_024542745.1 Macaca thibetana thibetana | reverse complement strand
AAAGAATACAAATCAAGGAGAAAGTTTCTATCCAGATTTGAAGACACGTATGGTGCACAGATAGGCAAGCACAGCTCCACAAAAGTCCAAGATAAGTCAACCATCTGAAGTAGATGATTTTTTTAAATGCTTTCTTAGATGCACTTAAGGATTATAGCATCCAAATTAAGATGGGTTAACATTCTACAAAATTAAAGCCAATGGGTAGAAATTTAAAATATAGCAGATTCAGGTTCATGATGATAAGAAAATTGCTGATATTTAATTTACTATCTTAAGGCTGTCTTTAGAGAAATCGAAATCAGTGATTCCTCATAAAGGCCCAACTGCCCTGTCCAGGGCCCTGAGAACTCACCAGACATTTTGTCTCTGGTTTTCCTAAAGTGCCAGCTCTTAGTCCTCTGTGGGATCAGTAGGTGCCCCCACTCCAGCCCTCCCTTTCTCAATAGAGACTAGCCAGTCTTATTTTGGAGACAGTGTGGGGTGTGGACAGTCTGTTGCCAAGAGAGCAGGACAGAAGGCTGATGTGGTGGGGAGGTGGGAGAGAAGTAGGCATTCATGACTGGAATAAATTCTGTTTTGGCTCTCAGACAGTGGGCACAATAGTCTTCTCTGGCCTGCTGGAGAGTGAAAGCAGTCCCTGATTAGGCAGAGGGCATTAGGGGACCCTGGCTAGGAACGGACATAGTCTTGCCAAAAAGAGAGCTTGGTGTGGGGGCCAGGTTCTGTGCCCATTCCCATCTGCTCTGCCATGTTCTGTGCCTGCATTGCCGATGGTCAGAACGTCTGGGCAAAGAGTTGGCCTTTAAAATTCCTGACCCTCCTCAGCATCTGGCTGGGGACAGACTGGGGTTTAGGATTTCTTACTTCTGGTTCCCATTGTCAGAGTTGCCCCAGACTACCTGAGTGATGTGGCTGGGTCCCTTGGCAAGGCTAGCCTCAGTTTCCCTGAAGTGAATGAACAGATGAGAAAGTGAAAGAGCTGAGGTGAGTTAACATCTGTGAAGGGTCAGATGTGACAGATTAAAAATGGGCACTGAGGGGGAGAAAGCCAGAAAGCACAAAATTAGAGTTAGTGCATGAGAGAAGGAGATTAAACAGAAAAGGAAAAATTGCCAGCAGCTTTGGATTTACCCAGCCGGAGTTTCTCCGCTGGGCAAGGAAAGCTTAAGTAATCCAAATTAATTTCTAGTTAAAGGCAGAGCTCAGAGAGCAATCAAACAGGTGACCACAGCTGGCACCAAATTTCACTGGGAGATAAACCACTAATGCTAAAAATAAGCCATGTGTGCTGAGAAAGGGACTGTTTGAAATCTGCGGACCCTCAGTGCAAGCGAAGGTTAGAACACTTCAGTCATTCAGTCAACACACTTACAGCAAGCACCTACTCTATGCGAGGCACTGGGCTTCCAGTTTGAGTCAGAGAATTGGTCCCTGCCTTAGAGTTGCTCACAGTATAGTGTAGAAGATGCACGGAGACAGAAGATATTGCAGGGTCATGGGATAAGGAATCTGATAAGTGTCCAAAAGTGTAGTGAAGGAAGCAGGGAAAAGAAGAGTTGGTATGGGAAGTTAGGAAAGACTTTCTGTAGAATCAGACCCTTTAGCTAAACTCGAAGGACCAGGAAGAGTTACCAAGCTGATGAAGACAGGAGGAAGGGGACTTTGGAGGCAGTTGCAATAGTATCTGTGATGACATGAAGTGAAAGGGAGCTTGCACATGCTGTGAGGAAACACCAGCAGTCCTGTGTGGCTGTGGCATGGGACACACCTGGGCTAAGATTGTCAGTGAGGATGGAGAAAAGGTGATGGATTTCAAGGATACCAAGCAATGAGAACCACAGACTTGGGGACTGACTGTTTCAGTGTAGTGTGTCACACGTCAGACATGGTGACCAAGTGGTGCCATCCTCAGAGATGAGGAGTAGAGGAGGAAAAAGGAGGGCTTAGGCTGCGCGGAAGGGGCAATTTAACACCTGTAGGGGTTGACATCCAGATACCAGGCAGGGTAGAGCCTCTCCCTTTTCTCTTTTGCTGGCTCCCATCTCCATGAGTGGGCACCATCTGTGTCTGGCCAAGACTCCCATTTAGGGCTCTACTGACCTCTATTCTAAGCGGTGGCATCCCTCCTGTTGGATTTACAGGATGGGCTGTTTGGTGGTATTTGAAGATATCTGATTTCACGTTGTAAGGAGTGTTGTTTCTAGTGGCCTGTCCTTTTAAATTTTTCAAAATTTTAATTTAATTTTATTTCGTTATTTTTTTAGAGACAGGGTCTTGCTCTGCCTCCCAAGCTAGAGTGCAGTGGTACAATCATGGCTCACTGCAACCTCAAACTCCTGGGCTCAAACAATCCTCCTGCCTCAGTCTCTCAAGTAGCTGGGACTGCACACTGCTACAACTGACTTTTTTTTTTTTTTTTTTTTTTTTTTTTTGGAGAGACAGAGTGTCACTACGTTGTGTAGGCTGGTCTCAAACTTCTAGCATCAAGCCATCCTCCCGCTCTGGCCTGGATTACAGGTGTGAGCCACCTCACCTGGCCCACTGGTCTGGTCTTCGACAGCTATTTTCAAGCGCTAATCTTTGGGTGGATGATTGGGACAGCAGTTTTCAAACTGTGTTCCTCAGCGACCTGGGTTTCTGGGTTTAGAGAGTGCCCAGAAGAGGACTGAGGGTAGAGAAAGATGATGATGGAGGAGGTGGGGGCAGAGTGGAGATGCAGGATAGGCTCTGGCCCTTCAGAGAACCCACTGCTAAGGCTCTTTTAAGAAGTTGTTTTAAAGAAAAAGACATTTGTGGATAAGTGATGACTAGACCTAAGAGATCATTATAATCTGGTAAGGAGTCTAGCATGAAATTTGCAGCAGAGAGGGCTGGGAAGAGAGGGACAAGTCGGGATGAATCCACTGAGAAATGAGTTAAGGAGCTTAACGCACTGCAAACCAGCAGCCAGAGCAGGTCTGGTTTATGTGAAGCCCTCGGAGGGGCAGAAGAGGAATTGATTATAAGGCTGTGTAGAGCTGGGGTAGGAAAAATAGAGAAATAATTTAATGTAGAGATGGCAAACTGAAGTCTGCATACAGAAACTGGAGCCATAGATACATTTTGACTGTCACTTTTTTTTTTTTTTTTAAATTTTGAATTATTTGCCAGCATTTAAAATTCAGGAGATATAACCAAGAATTTTGATTTCAGACTTTTGAAAAAATAAATCCGGACCTGACCATACGGGCCTGATGTT
Source organism: Macaca thibetana thibetana (assembly GCF_024542745.1). NCBI lineage: Eukaryota > Metazoa > Chordata > Mammalia > Primates > Cercopithecidae > Macaca > Macaca thibetana. The sequence continues at coordinate 27,081,759 of NC_065580.1, read as the reverse complement.
CCCACAAGGCAGCAGTCAGCTGGAGCTGCCTTTCAGGCAGGCATGAGCTTTCCAGTGTGCCCCTCTCATTTTGCCTGCACCTGCTTTGCTCACTGATGGTAGTTAACTGGGTGCTGGCAGCTTCTGAGTCTAGGCACCTCCCATGAGTCAAGCAAACCAGGGGCCTGGGGCTCACTCCTTTCCTAACCCTGAAGACTTTCGCAGCACAAAATGATTGTTTTCTTTCTCTTTCCTGCCCCAAACACTGTTGCTTAAGCTGAATTCCTAACTAATCCTTCTACCATCCTCCTTGCTACTAGATGCATGGATGTAGCTGGCCATTCTGGGTTAGGAAGCCAGCCACGGGCCACTATATAGGGGACTGTAAAACTGCAGCTGTGACTAATGTCATGAAGGTGAAGTTAGCTAGAACTTATCACAGACAGCTTTGCCCTAGTCAAGAAGATGAGGGCAGGTTTCTCTGCGATCTGATGGATGAGAAAGTGTTAGCAATGTGAAGATGGAAATAAGGAGTGATGCAGGTAGAGGCAAAGGCAAGGTAGAGAGATGCTAGGGAGAGAGGATGAAGATAGATGAGTGGGAGACGATGGAATTAGCCCAGGAGAAAGATACTAGCAGGGATTAGAACAATGCCAGGGGCGGATTTAAGGAAATTTTAGGATGTGAATGGATAGCACCAAGGGATGGAAGAGTGAGAAGGAACAGGGAGAGGGCTGTGAAGTCCTGTGCCCTTGGTTTCTGGCTTCTGTCACGGCGCGAAGTTGGTGGCATTCATGGAGCTGTGCGGCCCTAGGAAAGCATGTACAAGGAATGATCATGAGTCCATCCCTTCTGAGTTTGAGGTGACTTTGCAGCAGCTGAGAGGAGTTGACAAATAGACAGTTGGATACACAAGTCTAGAGCTCAGAGAAGACAGAGATCTAAAAAGAGCTGTCTGCCACAAATTCACTGGTCTGATGGTTGGCTACATACTGAGTATTTTGTCCTCTCTGGTCTGAACAACTGCATCATCAATTCTTTCATTGATTAATTCAGCAATTATTGATTAGACACCAGTGACTCTGGCCGCCAAACCAGGCAGTCTGCTAGGTGCTGGCTCTATAGCAGTGAATAAACAGGTGCTATTCCTCTCATCAAGGAACCAAGGCAATGAGCTTTGCAGAAAGCAGGGATGTGATTTGATTCTCTCATCTCTACCTTCCTGCTTTATTGGGGTTATTAAAGGTGGGTTGGGTCTTTTCCCTATTTCCCCCTCCCATGGATTGTGGTAAACAATTTAGAGCAGATTTACTTGTGTTTTCAGACTTCGTAGGTACCTTTAGATAAGATTTCAAAACTGTCTGCTGTTACTACTTTGATAGTGATCTACTTAGTATATTCATCTCTAGACTTTGAATCTGGAGCTCTAAATTCTCTGAGACCAGGAACCAGACTTCGAATGCCTTCCTGCTTAAAGTATTAGAGCTGATCTCTTAGGCTCTGAAGGAAGTATTTCAAATACTGTGAAACTTATCCTTTGTCAATACTCATGGCCAGAAGAAAGTAAATTAATCATGAACATTGATTTGCTCATCTGTCTCTTTCTCTAGACTTTAAATATCTTGAGGGAGAGACCATGTATTCAACTTTGTATCTTCAGTTTCTAGTAAAGTCCATGGCACACAATAGGAAATTAATGAATATATATGCTGAATGAATAAATGAACATGGGGCATCTTTTAATGATTGTCTTGTTCTTTAGTTAATTCTTATTTTCTTTAACCTTGCGTGATTTTTTTTTCTCATCTCCTCTACTCTGAATTAAGATGCTACAGGTAAGAACTTTGGTTGCTCCGTGACGTTGGGCTTGTACTGGATGCTCGCTATATGTTTGTTGACTGATTGCTTAGAGTTAGAAAGACTTTGACCCTCTACTCACTCTCCTTCACTAATGACATCGTCAGTGAGTTTTTTCCATTTTTCCAGCTTGCAATAGCAAACCAAGTCATTTCTTAAATACTTACCATATCTAGGCACTATAGTGAAACTTTGGATTGGAGGGCTCTGAAGCAGGGATGCTTAGAACACTTTCACTCCCACAGACAAGCGCTTTCTTTCTGTCTCTTTTCAGCATCTTAGGAGCTAGGTACTATTATTATTCATATTTTACAATATAAGAGAAATAAAGCACAAGAGCTTGGACAACTTTCCCAATCAGAATCACATGGAACCTAGGACTTTTCCTGAACTCCGTTGCAGATCGCATTGTGATTTAGAGGTGGGCTGTGGCCCCAGAGTCTGCTTTAGCAAGCCCTCAAGGAGATTCTGATGCAGGTGGCACCGTGAGTCATTGTGCCATCACTGACATGGAAAACAATTACCTGGAGACTTGGACTGACTGTGTCTCATCTCATCACCATGTTCCTTTCACCAACCCCTGAGAGACAAGGGATATGACTTTTTCCCACTCAGTGTCTCTCAAGACCTATAAACCTAGAACAAAGTTATGCTGAGGGTACCTCCAACAGGTTTTGAGTCCCTCTCATAAATTGGGAAACTGCTAAGAACCTCATAAACAAGGGCTCCAATCACGCTGCATCAGCCTAGTGAATGAGATTCTTTTCCTCTCCATATAACCACCTTAGAAATAAAATAAATGAAATTGAAAGGGGAAATTGTGGCCAGGTGCGGTGGCTTATGCATGTAATCCCAGGACTTTGGGAGGCTGAGGTGGGTGGATCATCTGAGGCTAGGAGTTTGAGACTAGCCTGAACAACATGGCGAAACCCTGCCTGTATTAAAAAATACAAAAATTAGCTGGGCATGGTGGTGGTGGGTGCCTGTAATCCTGGCTGCTCAGGAGTCTGAGGCAAAAGAATCGCTTGAACCTGGGAGGCGGAGGTTGCAGTGAGCCCATATAGCACCATTGCACTCCAGCCTGAGTGACAGAGCAAGACTCCGTCTCAAAAAAAAAAAAAAAGAAAGAAATTGTATAAGGAGCCCACTTCCACTCTGATAGGGTGGTGTGTAGAAGTTAGAATTCATGAAGACCATATGATGATATGCTGGTCCAGGTGACCAGGGAAGAGGGATGGAGGAAAAGCATCTCAGTCCTATTAGAGGTCTAGGGTCCTGTCCCAGTAGGAGAAATCACCGGGCCTTTAGAGAGAAAGAGCTCAGACACCAGTGCTGAATAGACCTGGCTCAAGTTCTGGCTCATTGGCCGTATGGCCCTAGACCAGTGACTTAACGCCTCTAGCCTCAGTTTCCTTATCTCTAAAATGAGAATAATAATACTTACTCTGCTGTGTAGTGTACGGATTAGAGAAACAAGGTCACCTTGATCAACATAGAGTCGGCCCTGAACCTATTAGCAAGGTCTGAGGTTTCCAAGGGTTTTCAAGGGCATGGCTGGGAAGAAGTTGGTATTCAGCCTTTCCATCGCCTAGCATTGAAAAATCCTCCTTGGGAAGCCCAGGGGAGAGTTCTGGCTCAAACACTGACTCACCAAGTGGGAATAAATACATACTGAGAGTCAGGCAATCTCCCCAGATTTCTTCCCTACCCTTTGGCTCTACTCCCCTCTTTTCATAGTTGACATTTAACGATATTCTGTAGAGAGGGGCTTAGCATTTAAAAAGATTCAATGGAAGGATCCAGAAGCAGGGAACCTGGGAGAACTTTTTAGCTGATGTTAAAAGTACAAGACGAAAAGAGCTTTAGAGCCTGAAATTGAGTAACTATTGAGATTTGCTTCTGAGCCTGTGATTTGATGTTGGCATACTTGTAGGAGACCCTGGACTATTGAAGGATGTGCAGGCTGGGCCACTTGCCAAGGAAACCCTGGCTCAGTTCCTTCTGGAGCCTGCCAAGCTTTTACTGCCCTAGGTTGTAGCCTTGAAGCTGAGGGACATTCAGAGGCCCCAAGATAGCCCTAGGAAAAGAATGTCAAAAGCCATAGCAATGAACATCTAGCAAAGCATTGTGATAAGTGCATTATCTTATCTTCACAGCCATCCTGTGAATTAGATAGTATGGTGGTATCTTATATTAATTAAACAGCGCTGGGAAGCAGAGTGCATAATAATGAGTCCTGATTTTTACTCACTGTGTAAACTTGGCAAGCTCTTACCCTCTCAAAGCCTCGGTTTCCTCACCTGAAAAATGGGGATAGAAGTATCTATCTCATAAAAGTATTTGAGATTTTCCAGATAAAGCAGATAGCCAATATCAAGCATATAGTATAATACTCAGTAAATATTAGGCATTGTTATCTCTCTTAGATGCAGACACTGAAACTTTAATGAAGTCAGTGGTGTGCCCAAAGTCACCTAGGCAGGGAGAACAGGAGCCAGAACTCAAGCTCGAGTATGTTTGACTGTGATGCCCTTGTTCTTAATCACTGGGTATCCTGCCTGAGCTGAAAAATTTCTGCAGGACGTCTTGCTCAGTGGGAATTATAGCAGAGGTTTGGGTTATGGTCTGTTTTTAAATTCTTAAAGAAGCGAGAACATCTAGACTAGAAGCGTGGAGGAGAAAGGGTGCTGGGGCAGTCAGGCTGTGCCAGGAGAGTGGCTGTCCATGAGGATGTGTTTTCAGTGTTGGGCACGGCTGTGCTCTGCTCTGTGTTGTTCTAGGTGGGCAGCCACCCAGAGAGGATGTGTTGTCAGTGTACTGCCTTCATTTTGACTTGCCCCATAACCATAATCTTAGGAAAGGATGTCAGAAAGGACTAGATTTAGTATTACTGTATTGGAGTGTGGAATTTCCAGTTTCAGGTGAAAGAGGCTATACCGGAAGGAGGTACTTTTTCTCTGTCCATCAGCCTGCCTCGCTCTTTCTCCTTTCCCTCTTCTCTCTCTCTCTCTTCTGCCTCTGACTCTTGCTGTTTCTCAGGATGCCTATGAAAAAAACAACTAGTCCACAGCCTGGTGTCTTAGATGCCAATTCTTGGAGCAGTGGATTGCAACTAGATCTGTGCTTCTCAAACTGTCTTGGATGACGGAACAGAGCTTTTCTTTTGCAATTGGTTGTTGAATGACTTTTAAAATAAAATATCTGTTTATGTGTTACAGAATATTTTAATTACGTATTTTTATTAAAAATGTATTCTTTAGAATGTATTTGTGGGGAAATAAAACAACAAATATAAACATGCAAATCCCCTTTTTTATTATTAGGATAAACACGTTAGATTACCCTGTTAGATTACTATAAAAGTTTCAGAATGCTTACTCTCAATTTCAGCACTGACCTCGCTGTGGACCAGTAACAAGCAATTTGCATATGGGTCCGGATACGCACATTGAGTAGCACTGGTCCAGATGATCTGGGGTGGGAGTGGCAGTGTGGACCCTTTAGCTTGAGGAGATCAAGAGCCCCCCATCCACAGACTCACATGCAGCAGTTTCAGCGACGGACATGACCCTTTTGATGGCCATGCCTTGTCAATGATGGGGTTGATGTGACTGACATGGTGCAGAGGGTATGTGTAAGAGCTACCCCAACCCCACCTGGCTGTGCAGAGTGCATTCCATGCTGCAGTGGCAGCTTCCATGTGGTTCTACTGCAAGCCCTAGACTGGAGGTTGACAGACACCCAAGGGCTCCCATAAATAATTGCCTTTGAGGCTTAGGCTCTGGGAAGAGGACTCGGAGTCACCTTCTTATCTCTCTCTGATTGGCAGAACTGTCTGAGGCACACTGGGGGGTTATTTGGAAAGGGAAGCAGAGGAAAACCATGGGCCCACTCCACACAAGTCTGCCTGTCACGGACCTGGGAAGCATGATAGCATATCAGATCTTCTCTCCTCTTAACCTTGTCAGCCTGCCTTCTAGCACAGACAGTGCCAGCCGTTGACAAGAGAAGGGGAGGATGATGGGAAATTCCTCTCTGGCAATAGGGAATCTATTATGGGGGCCCTGAGGAATGGGGGCTTGTTCTACCATCATATTTCTCAGCACCTTGAATCAAAATTGACCAGCATGGGTCTCCACCCATCCACCTGTCCTGCACCCACTCTCAAGTGCATTACCCATGCTCATTCTCTTACCGTAATCACAATGTTTAAAATAGCTTTGGCCTGATTTCTGAAAAATCTGGTACAAGGAGAGAGAGAGAGAGAGAGCAAGAGAGAGCGGGAGTGAGAGAGTGCCTTGTGACAATGGGTGGGTGTGTCTGCCTCCCTAGAGACCACATATGCCCCTGCCACTCTGCCTGCACCTTTCTTTATCTCTTCTGTCTCAATGCTCTGCATCCACTTTGCATAGCCCGTTATTTTCCAAGGAAGCTTCATCCAGCTCACAGTGTATTTCTAGCATAACTGATGACTGACAGGTCCTAACTCAATTAGTCAAACACAGCTTATGACTCACTCCTGAGGTGCCCCAGGTAGGGCCATTCAGAGTCCTGAATGAGTCCAAAATGCTTTACACTCTTAGGGAACAAAAGACGCATCTCCCACTGAGAGGAAAGAATCTTTTATAAGTGGGATGCTTAATGTCTGCTTCACATTCCAGCCAATGCTAGAAAGCAGGCGGGGCCAAGGAGGGAAGAGTGACAGGCTCCTCACACCAGGGAAGGGCTGCCTTTGGCCCCCATGTAGCTCTGCTGAATACCTTTTCTCTTTCCCACTTTTATTCACAAACAACATCCCTTGTGACTCTTTTCCCTAAAACTGAGAAATGACCAGGATTGAGCAGGTGAGAATCGACAGTCTTGAGTAGAGATGGAACAGGAAGGGACACTTTGTCCTTTCAAAGTGTTCAAAGCTGAAAAAATCAAGGCTGTGGCCACAATGCAGTCATGCCAGCAGGAGTCCCCTAGGACCTGTCAGCAGGCTCACTCTGGAAACCACATTTATTCCCAAGGTGGTACTGTGCGTCTACAAGAGCACTGCTTTGTAATCCGATGGAACTGGGCCTAAAACCTCTCTGTGCTTTCAAATACCTGTCTTTAGGAGGCTTTCAAGTCTTCCTCAGATAATCTCATTCATTTATTACCTGTAGTCTTGTGGTTTTGGCAAGTTAGCAAATATCACTATTTTTTGTTTTATAGACGGGAGAGAGGCTTCCTATTAATCTCTTGGCATCACTCCAAATCACAGTTCTTTAGGAACATCATTGAGTCAGGGGTTAATCACCTAGAAAATCTTCCTCAGAAAGCCATCCTGGAGTATGCAAATACCCAGGAATAGGCTGAGGAGTAATTGCAGGTAGCTGGCTCCACAAATAATTTTTAAATGTGATTGGGAGGCACCCTGTGGTTGTAGCCATGCAATATAAATGCTAAGTAACAATGATGGGGTCCATGGAAATGACGAGAACTCTTCGCCCACCCATGGCTTCTGGACTAAAGCAACCAAACCCCGAAAACTACTACTGCATGCCATTTATGTGTAACTGGTCCCCATCTCTCTGTGCTCATGAAAAATATTATTTCCTTGGGGGATGAGAGGGTGGATCTAGAGGGGGATGAGAGAAGAAAGAAGGCCACTTGACTTCATTTCAGGGGTCCTCAGACCCATGTTCTTTTTCCTTTGCCCAAGGGAAAGGACGTGCCTCCACTATTCTTTTTGCCTTTTCTCTCTCTCTCTCTCTCTCTCTCTCTCTCTCTCTCTCTCTCTCTCTCGCCTGGTCTGGCCTGACTTGGAAGGAGCCTGGCTAGCAAATTGCCAGTCCTGCCTGGGACCTTCCTTTATGATAAACTGGGGCCAAGTTGCCTCCGGGGGAATTCTATTCTCTTTGTTCTGCCTGGAGAGATCCAATAGTCATGAGGCGCATATCAAAACTTTACACAGTGGGGAAATGGTGGACCCTGGGCAAGTTGAACAAAAAACAGCAGCAGCCAAAGAGGAAGACAAGGTCCAGGGGAAGGAAGGTAGAATGGGATATGTAAAGAAAGGGGACCACCGAGAGCCACTGCCTCCTTGGTCCCCAGTCCCTTGTACTCTCTTTCCTTTGCCTACATTCATGCTGTAGGTGGCACCCACAGACTCAGGTGAGGTCCCCTAGGATGTCTTACAGGGTAGGGAACCTGCTGTCCTTCAGAATGGGGAGTTTCTTAGGCTATTTTCTTCCATGAAGAGGATAAAACAGGGACACTTTGCTGGGAATTTTGTAGGACACCATTCTCCATCTCCATTTTCTACAGCATCTTTATAGATAAAAACAATTATTGTTGCATATTTATAATGAACAATTATAATTAACCTAGACAGCAAGGAAAGTCATGTTATTGATGGCACCCTCTTTCCACCTCTCTACTTTTAAGGATAAATTGGCAAATATAGAAAAACCCAAATGAGAAAACAAAAATCTCCTATACCTCCATCAGTCAGAAATAACTATGGTTAGCATTTTGATGTAAAGATTATTTCACCTTTTTTCCCCTCTGAAAAATAGATTTTTTTTAGCAAAAATGGATATCCTGCAGTAATATGACTTTCTTGCACATAACAATATCCATAAACATTTCCCAGTGTCATTAGATGGTTTTCTACAGCATCCTTTTTATGTTTGTAATGAATTTCATCATGATTATAGCATAATTTATTTAATAATAGAAAACACTTATAAAACACTTCCTATGGGCTACATTTTACACACATCATCTAATTTATTCCTCGCCACATTTCTATGAGGTAAATACTATTATTATCATCCACTTTCTATAGGTAAGAAAACAGGTTTGGAGGCAATGTTTTGCTCAAGGTCACACAGGCAGTGAGTAGAGGAGCTGGAATTTGAACCTGACCCTGCTGTTTCTGGCTCTGGAGCCTCTGAGATTTCGTGCTGTGCAGCCACCTCAGCCAAGCGCCCATTGCTGTCATTTAGGTGGCTGCCAGTGTTTAAATATTACAAACAGAGCTGTGAAGAACATCATTATAGCTATATGTTTTGCATACCCCATTGTTACTTTCAAGGATAAATCTCCAGAAATGAGAATGTGAGGTCAAAGCAAATGCACATTTTTTCTGGGTCGAGAGGATTTGTTTGGGGCAGAGCAGATAGACCTGGGTGGAGCCAGTCCAGAGGCACTGGGGACCAGGCAGCCCCTGCTGTACCATCCCCTCCCCCCTGCACCCACTTTTCCTGCCCAGCCACAGGGCTTCATCAATTTGAATTCCCACCTCCAATCCTGAGAGTGATCATTTCCCACACCCTCACAAACACGGAGAACTCTCATTTTAAAAATCATTGACTCATTCTTAGGCAGAAAAATGACATTATTTTTATTTGCAAATTTAAAATTGCTAATTTTAAATTTGTTAATAGACTAGCCATATTTCTCATTTGCTGACTTTCCTGTCATTGTGCTTGGGATAGGGCATGGTTTTAACATGCAAGAGCTCTTCGGCATTTGTGTATTCTTGCTTCCATTCCCTTCCTGGAATGAATGAATGGATGGATGGATGGATGGATGGATGGATGGATGGATGGATGGATGGATTACATTTCCTGCAGTCTCTCCTGTGAGGTCTTCAATAAAGAAACTGATGATAGCTTTCCCTTCTGCCTCACTGACCATGCAAGACTTTTTGAAGTTCTAATTTGATTTATTCTGGAATGTAATCCTTGCTAGGATTGGTCCTTACTAAAGCTCTGGCTAGAAATGGCAGACACAGGAGCTGTCTACACGATCTTGAGTTCCCAGGAAAGATAACACTAGCTATCATTTATTGAGCACCTACTATATGCACGTTGTTTTTGTCCTCACCACATGGTTTTCCTCATCTTCATTTTAGAAAGGAGTAGAATGAGGCTCAGGGAAGCTAGGCCACTTGTACCAGGTCACACAGCTAGTAGGTGGCAGGAGAAGAGTATCTGTTGTGCCACGCTGTCTATCAGGGTAAATTTTTAAGGAGTTTATGAACTCTATTTTTTCTCTCTTCTTCACTGACAATTCTTGTTTATTTCATGACTATAAAAAATTAGTTGAAACTTAGGAAATTGTCATGCCAGATTTTATATTGAGGAAGTGTTGGATTAATGATTTCTAACTTATCTTCTAGTTGCTTGCTTCTGTGATTCAAATGTTCCTCCTTTAGGTACCAAAAGAAGTCCATGTTGGACTTGGGCTGTCTCTAGCCAGTCCTCATTGCTGAGAGAATGACTTGGTCTACTTCCCCAGCCAGCCTGGTTTGCACACCCCTTCTCTTACTAAGATCTGCAGATCAGAGAAGACTCCTGGTGGGCTGTCTGGTGTCATGTCAGGCACCATTCTCCAGAGAACAGGAAGCAGGAGTGAGGAGAAGAGACAGATTGTTTATGATGAGGGAAAATAGAGATCCTCAGCAGGATTGCCTAGGGCAGGAACAAAAGAAAATGAGAACGAACTGGAATAACTTAACCCTTCAACAAAGATGAGAAGTGTGGGAGTGAAGATTTCACAGCAGTGTAGCATCATAAAAACTCTTTAGTGAAGTCTAAAGGAAAAATTTAGTAATTCCTGGGTTGAGGACAAGCCCCTGCAGGCTTCTAGACTGTCTGTGGATCCTTGGGATGTCAAAGTGACATGGTGGCACCTTCTGGGGACCCTTGCAAATATGTGGGGGCATCTTGATTTCCAGATGACTTAAAGGGTGCATCTGGTTTTTAGTGAGTGGCAGCCAGGCTTGCTAGCCTTGGTATACTATGTGGGATAAACAATACTCTTCCTAGCTCCAAAGGCCAATGGTGCCCCACTAAGAACACTGGATGATATTTCAGGATTCTTCCAGCGCTAAAAATCTAATATTCTATTATTCCATCCTGGCTATGACAGTCTATTTTCTTCAGAAACATTATGAGAAAAAAATGTATTATTTCAATAGATGCAGAAAAATGGTTGGATAAAACTCAATACTCATTCATAATAAAAAAACCTTTTAGCAAATTAAGAATAAGCCCTCAACCTAATAATGGCCATCTATTACTTATAGCAAATATTATAATTAATTATAAAATATTGAAAACATTCACTTAAAGGAAGAAAGAAGACAAGAATGCCCACTATCAGTCATGCCATGTGTCAACATTGTGCTTAAGGTTCTAACAAATGCAATTAAACACACACAAAAAAAGAAAGCTAAAGTTGTAATTATTACTTATATAATACTTGCTTTTCAATTAAAAAATGACTTGTGGAAAAGCTATCAACATTTTTAAAATTTAGTTTTGTGAGATAGAAGATCAACATATCTAGACTTATAATGTGCCACACATCACTATTAGCCATATTAGAAAGCTTAAATTAAAAGAGATGTGTTAACAATAGCCAAAAAATTCCTAAATGTTACCTGTGAATAATTAGAATAAAGTAAGTATAAGAATTTAAGTAATGTAATAAGAATTGAATAACTGGAGGGTTAGACCACGTGTGTGGATGGGAAAATCTTATTATAAATACATTAATTCTCCCAAAATTAGGTTATAAATTCAATGTCAATATACTAAAAATTGCTACACAATCTTCAGACTTGACAAATTGATTCTAAAATTCAATTTAGAATTCATTATTGTAAAATAAATGTACAAACAGTCAAAATAATTCTGAAAAAGAAGAGAGATTTGCCTTCCTGAATAAAAGGCATATTATTAAGCTATAATAATTAAATCAATGTAGTATTGCTGTAGGAATAAACAATTAGATCCGTAGAACATAATAGAGGGTCAAAACACAGATCCAAGCATATATGAGTCTTTGATATTTGATAAAGGAGGCATTACAAAATGGTAGGGAAGAAAGTTATCCAGTTTTTCTGTGGCAGCAGAACTCAAATTTCTGGTGTCCAGGCCAAAGAGTCTTCGTTTCTAAGCAGCAACTTTGGTGTTTCTATGAGAACAATCCTGTCATTTATTGAAGTATTTTTCTAATCAAGAACATCCCTGGCAATGTTGTTCCAGCCTACTTCTCTGGTCTTCCCAGAATTTTTATAGGCCATCTTTATTAGTCTGTTCTCTCACTACTATAAGGAAATACCTGAGACTGTGTAATTTATAAAGGAAAGAGATTTAATTGACGCACACAGTTCAACATGGCTAGGGAGGCTTCAGGAAACATACAATCAATGTACATACATACAATGTTTTTCTTCACAGTGTGGCAGGAAGGAGAAGAAATGAGAGCCGAGTGAAGGGGAAAGCCCCTTGTAAAGCTGTCAGATCTCATGAGAACTTATTCACTATCACGGGAATAGCATGGAGGAAACTGCCCCCATGATTCAAGTACCTTTCACCTTCCTTCCATCAGGTCCCTCCCATGACACATGGGAATTATGGGAACTGTAATTCAAGACGAGATTTGAGTGGGAACACAGCCAAATCATATCAACATCCAAGATCATTTCATTAAGCCTTTTTTTTTCTTAAACAAGCTATAGTGGATTCTGTTGTCTGCAATCTAAAGAAATTTAAAATAGACATATGATTCCATGTTCAGATATTAATGCTAAGGAATATTCCCTAACATGTGTTCAAAACTGCCAGATACAAGAATATCCATAGTAAATTTGATTGCAATGCTGAAAAATGAGAAACAAACATGTCCAGTAAATAATGAAATAAATTGTGATATAGTCATATAATTGAATATTATTCAGCAAGTAAAATGAATTAACTGGATCTGTGTGTATCAGCATGAATAGAAGCATAATACTGAGTGAAAAATGTAAGTTGCAGGATGCTGTGCTCAATACTATCCCATTCATGCAAATAACACACAATTGAATAATATTATATGTATATTTGGATCGTATTTTATATAATACAAAAATAAGATTTTTTAAAAATGCACACTGAATTAATGATAGTAATAGTACCTTGGAAGAGAGGACAGAAAATGGAATTGAAAATGATAAGAGAAGAAGCTTCCATTTCACCTAGAGTGATTCTATTTATTTTATGTTACAAAATAAGGCACAAATTAGTTTGGGGTGTTGAGTGCATAATATTTATTATTCTTCATACTTTTCTATATTTTTAAAGCAAAGAAACAGGAGAAGGAGGAGGAAGAAAGTAAGGAAAGAAAAGAGTGAAGGAGAGAGGGAAGAAAGAATAATACCTAAAGTTTCTATTGTTTCTTACAGATAAATAAGCTCAAGGTACATTTCTCCTTGAAATCAGTCTCTCTCTCTCTCTCTCTCTCTCTCACACACACACACACACACACCAAGAGATACTCATAACATGATTTTAAAAGCTAATTAATTATTTAAAAATTATTATCATTAGATAATGAGAACTGTGTTTCCTTTTTATGCATTACCTGCTAGGAAATGCAGCTAAATTTTAGTCTCAGCAGTGATAATTAACTCATTTCAAGTGCTTGATAATCTCTATTTGTCTGATCCTTTTGTATGTGCTTTTTTTCCCCTCCATTATCCTATTTCATACACTATCTCATTTCATAGCCATCTCAAATGAACTTGGGAAATAATCAGGGAAAAAATCCTTAACTTAAAATAGCAAGTTTATTCTCTAATTCTAACATTTCTGAACTTAAATAGTAAAACAGGAGGGTGTCATTGGTATTATCTTAAAAACTGGGTTCTGGAACATAGTTTGATGTACCTGCTCTTAAAACATCTTTGCTTTGTACCTTGGAGCTTGCTTGGGCGTTAGAGTAGGTGCAGGGTGGGGAAACAGTGGGAGACAGGTAGGTGCTTGCCCTCCACTATTGTGCACTGTGGATTTTATTTGGGTGGCAGTGAATAAGCATGTTTTGTTTACAATAAGATGCTATTATGCACAATGGCTTACCCAGTAGAGTTCAGAATTAGGTATCAAGGCTCTTAGCAGAACCTGTTCCTGGGCCTGATTCCACCACTGATTTGTTCTACAACATTGGTCAATGAACACAATACTGTCCATTAAAAAAAATGGGCTTTGAGGTTATATATATTTGGCAGGATGTCTTAGTCCATTTTGTGATGCTGTAACAGAATGCCACAGATGAGGTAATTTATAATGAACAGAAATTTATTGGCTCAGATTTCTAGAGGTTGGTAAGTCCAACATCAACAGTCTGGCACCTGATGATGGGGAGGAACTCATCCTTTTGCAAGGAACCCACTCCTGTGGTAATGACCACACTCCCACAATAACGGCTTTAATTTATTCAAGTGAGCAGAGCCATCATGGCCTAATTGCTTCTCATTAGGCCCCACCTTAAACCCTGTTGTATCAGAATTAAGTTTCAAATGCATACTTTTTTTTTTTTTTTCCTATGGCAGAGTCTCACTCTGTTGCCAGGCTGGAGCGCAGTGGCATGATCTCAGCTCACTGCAACCTCCGCCTCCCGGGTTCAAGCGATTCCCCTGCCCCAGCCACCTGAGTAGCTGAGACTACAGGTGTGTGACACCACACCCAGCTAATTTTTGTGTTTTTGGTAGAGATGGGGTTTCACCGTGCTGGCCAGGCTGGTCTTGGACTGACCTCGTGATCCACCCTCTGCCTCCCAAAGTGCTGGGATTACAGGCATGAGTCACCATGCCCAGCCATCGAATGCTTACATTTTGGGGAACACATTAAAACCATGACAGTTGGAATCTGAGTATTGCCATGACGACTTAGGTGACAGTGGACGAGATATCCTTTCTGAGCCCTAATTTCTTAATTTACAACTAGAGATAATATTTCTCATAAAATGTATGTAAGGCTTAAATGACCTTGTTTGTCCTGTACACAGTGCTTGGCAATATTAGAGACCAGGTAAACACTAGTTCCTATTTTGCCCTTCATTTTTACTATATCTACCAGATAGCATAGCTGTAAGGATAAGATATAATAAAGACATGCGAACAATCTTTGAAGGAAAGGCAGATAACTATTTTAAAATGTGAAGCATTATTATTATGGTGAATAATTTCTGCTTCCAAAGCAAATTTTGTCAGTAATTTTAGTTTATTTGTTTTATGGATGCTGCCTTCTTCTTTGACCTCAGAAACGACTGAACAGAAAATACGGTGTGATTATCTGTTGTCCTTTCAGAATTTTCTTCCAGAAATTCTGAATATGCCAACATAGACTTGGGTTCAAACTCTGGGGAGCTTCAACTTTCTTGCATCCTATCTATCCTTGCCCCACCCTACCTGTTGAGCCAGGCATTCTTCCTCTCTTGACTTTGAAACCCACTCACTGCTGGTATGACTACCTAGCTAGAGATTTGCCAAATTTTATTTATTTTTATTTATTTATTTATTTATTTATTTATTTATCTTTGCCCAGAAACTAAGAAGAGAACTTGAATAGGATCCATGCACATTTTTCAGAATGTCAGTGAAGTGCTAAGAGAGTTTCCACTGGAGGATGTTCAAATCAGACTTGCGAAGAGTCTTGATGCTCCTCTTTTTCTCACAGCTGGAAGTTGAAGGGAACCAACATGTCTTTTATCTCTGTGGTAGGACTGTCCCCAAAAGAAAGCCACAGAACCAGTCAGCCCCCAAGGAAAAGTTGATTCCCTCTGACATAGCTCATTCTCAGGCATACCTGGCAACATCAGATTCCTGAGAGTGGTTTGTGAGCCAGTGCTATAATATTACCACCGCATTTCCCAAATAACAAACAAATACTCTTTCTCACATATACACACCACCACTCTCACTGCCAACACCACTATCACCACCACCCAGACTAGCCAGTTGAACTGAGTCTTAAAATCTGATTAGTTTCCTGAACAGGTGGGCTTATGACACTGTTTCCCAGGAACTATCTCCAGATGATATTTATGTAGAGTAGGAGAGAAACATATTAAGAGAAAAAAATGGGAAAGAGGGGAAAGACTTTAGGGTGTCTATTTCCCAAGTTTTTGGCTGGTTCCTAGAGAGGGTATAAGCAAAGTTAAGGGAACTTTGTATTAGATTGCACTAAGTTATGTTGTGGGGAAAAAAATCTCAGTGGTTTGCACATAACAGTTTATTTCTCTAAGTCAACGACTGCCCATTTCCAAGGCTACTTCCTTCTGTAAGGTGACTTGAGAATGCTGGTCACTTGAACCTTGCCCAGCCTCTGGGACAGGTGTCATCCACATCTTTATAGAAAGGGAATTAAGTATGTGGAGAACTCAGTCTCTCCTTGATGATTTGGCCCAGAAGTTACATGCACCTAATTTCCCTCATAGACCAATGGTCAGAACTAGTCATATGGCTCCAACTTAATTCCAAAGAAGCTTGGAAAGGCAGTCTTCCCATGTTCCCAGGACAGTGAAAGGGGCATGGTGAACCCAGGACATGGTCCCTGAAATGAAATATTCCCAGGAAGAACACAAACTGTGCTACACCAGGGCCCAGGTGACAAGAGCAGCAAGGGCTAGTCTTGCTGTTCTGTGCAGAAACGATGTCTCCGTCAGGCTGAGGGGAGAGAGCCCTGATGGCACCTTCAGGGTTTTGGAGCTATAGGAGCACAGGGAGATGGCCCCTGGCCAGGAAAGTCATACCTTCTGAATATACCAACATCAGTAGCTGCTGGAACAGTTTCCTAAAGCCTGGGGCAAAGAACTTTCCCCTGGGAAATGAAGAAGCCATAATTTAGTTTTGTCTGAGGCCCATGTTTCTGCCTAACTGATCTGATTAGGTATCTGAAATGGAACAGTTCACCTGCATTTTCTCCCCCATCTCTCTTCCCTTACTTTGGCCTTGGGAGGAGTCTGTGAAACATTGTGACTCAGCTGTGGTTCCTGGAGGCTGATGACAGAAGACCCCAAAAGTGAATTTTGAATGTTGCAGAGAGCCTACAAGGGGTCCCTAAGTAGCATAGAACCCACCACGACCCTGGGAACACAGATTCTTTCCTGACTCGCAAGGTCTCCTTGGGATCATGGATTGTAGTTAAAATCCTAGAGAAGGGTCTAAATGCTGACTCTCCTCTCCTTGGTTCTGGGGTTAGAACTTTGCTCCATCTATTGTAAATATTTGGTGAGAACTTGAGCTTTGGATTTAAGTCTGGAAGACCCAGGTTTGCTCAGACTTGTCAGCAATGTGCTACTACCCTATTCTGTAATCTCTCAGTGCTACCATAACCCCTGCTGAAAAAAAAAAAAATGAAGAAAGCATCACTTACTTCACATGTTAGGAGAATTAAATGACACAAACACGTGGGAGCCCTTGGAATGGTGCCAAGAAGTGCCAACTTACCATTCTCTTCTTGCTTTGAATTTTTTAAAAAACAACATGTACAGAAAAGAGTCCATAATGTATAACTCAATGAATTTTTCACATACTGAGTACACCCAAGCAACCAGCACTCAGATTAAGAACATAACATTGCCAGCATCCCCAAGGCCCCTGGGGCCCCCGCCAGGCACTACCACTGGCCCTTCCTGAAAGATAACCATTATCATGACTTCAAATCCCCATAAATTAGTTTGCTTGCCTTAAAATTTTATATAAATGGATTCATACAGAGCTCTTTTGTGTCTGGCTTTTTTCATTCAATATTATGTTTATAAGGCCCATGTACTTCTCCATTTATATTTTCATGCTTAATTATATCAATTTTAATAGTTTGTAACATCTTGTACTGTCCACTCTCTGCCTCATATTTTACGTCCACAAAATATTTATTTGTGTCCTGCAAAGCTAATCATCTGATGAACTATGGAGATTGTAACCTACTATGATGCTTTCTCCATCTACCCATGCCTTTAATGAAATGAGAACTGTGGGTTTTCAGAGGACAGTAGCCAGACTGCTTAGGTGGCTGGATACTCACTGAGCCAGTGTCCTTAGACACACTGTTCCTCAGCCCTGGAGGACAATACTTCTGCTGTCCTGTTCTTGGCCACTGCTTATTCCCAAGGAAATCCAGCCCAAAGACGACTGCTTCAAAGCTCTTCCTCTCTTCTTAGCAAGAATGAAACACCTTCTCTCCAAAAGTCATGGGACAAATAATAGATAAAATCATTGCATTTAAATAGGATAGCTCTCAGGACCTTGGAATATTTTACTGAGGCATTAAAGGAAAATTCTCTTCTCCATACCCTATGGAGGTGAATAGGGGACAGAGCATATCTTTGCTTAGTGCTTCATCTGCAGAAGCAGGATGAAAATGAGACCCAGGATCCTGGACCACTTTTTTTCTTGTTTGTTAGGGGAAATATACCCTTGTGCCACAGGACACCCTGAGTCAAACCTAAAAGGTTAAGCAAAAATGAGGGCTGTGTGGGCATCCATTAAATTTCTATTTCTTTATATCCTGCATTCCAGCTGTAGCCCTGCACCCACTACCTCACAGGCAAAGGAAAAGTGAACCACAGCTTCTACAGTTTCAGAAACCAATGGCTCTGCTATTTTGCCTTAGGGACCTCTCAATACCGACCCTTCACTGGCTAGGGCTCGATGTTAATGAAGTTATGACACTGATTTTTTAGGATAGCAAGATCATAGATGCCAGGATTTTAGAGTATGAATGTCCCTCAAGTAGCCTAGTCCGTTATTTGTTGCGCACGTCCTCTTCATTGCATCCTTGAAAAATTAGTTGCCTATTTTTTAACTTTTCCAGCAAAGAGAAGCCTGCTCCTACCCCACCCTCCTTCACGACAGCCTGTTTTCTTGCTAAACAACTGTGGTTGTTAGAAAAGCTCTTTAATGAGCCAAATTTTTCCTCTAGTAATTTCCACCCATTTTCCCTAGTTGTATCCTCTAGAGTCACTCAGATCTATTCCAATCCATATAACAGATCTTTAACTATTTGAAAAATAGCTGTGATGTATCCCTTTAGGTTACTTATTGAATTCCTACTTTTGACAGGAATTGAGTCCTCTCTTCTCAAAGTTAAACATTCTTAGTTTTAAAAATATTTATTACATGAAATGGTTTTCTAGTTCCACTTTTGAGTGCTTTCTGGTTTGTCAATGTTCTTGAAATGTAATGTCCCACGTTAGAACATATTCAATTATAAAAGTTAGAGGATTGCAATAGTAACATAGTAGTTGAACAGATCAATGAATTTCAATAAACACCCAGAAATAATCCCAAATATATATATAAGATTCTAATATATGATAAGATTTCTATTTTGGATAATTTATCATGACAAATTCTAGATGAATTAAAGATTTCAATGTAAATATCCTAAAATAAAAATTGTTATATAATCTTAGGGTGTGGAATGACTGTGTAAGTATAATTCAAAAGGCATCAACCATGAAGAAAATGATAAATTTGATGACATTAATGCATTGTATATGTGAAAATATCAGCAAATAAAGAGGCAAATAATAAGCTGAAAAACATTTTTGTAACATTCATATCAAACAAAAGATGAATATATTTACTATAAAAAGAGCTCCTAAATTAATTTTAAAATAAAAGATGAATTATTTTAATAGAAAAAAGCAAAGGAAATAAACAGGCAATTTAAAAGGAAATTTAATACAGTTAGTTTATGAAAAATGTTCAACTCCATGAGTAGAGGAGGATGTTCTCATTAAACCAAAATATTGTTATTCATCTATAAAACTTTTAAATATGGGATTAAAAACTCCACTAACTATAGTCAGTGTTAGCAGGTTATGGATGTGAGAGTATTCTCACATTCTGCAGCTTTGAGGGTGCATTGGTACAGCCTTTCTGGAGAATTAGTTGAAATATTGATGCTATGAATCAGAAATTTAAAAAATATGTGCATATTTTGATCTAGCAATTCTACTTCTGAGTAAATTTCTTGAGTAAATAATATTATGCCAAATATATACACTCATGAAAGCATTATTCATAATAGTACCCTCCAGACTTTAAAGTCATATATCACGATCAGTAAAAAATAACTAAGTAAAATTAAGCATGTACCCTAATCTATCTATATATTTTTAATAAATTACTTACTTGTAGCATCATAATAATATATAACTTGTAAACATATGAAATAGATATGTTAAAAGTTGGGTTAAGTAGAAACAAAAAGCGGTACTAATATGTATATTTCCCAGCAAACAAAAGGAATTATCTTGTGCAATTCCTGCAGTGGAAACTCCTGACTCTGGAAACCACAAATTTTATTATATCAAAAGCTGGAAACATCTTAAATGTCCAGCAGTTGTTAAGTGTTACATAAGTTTTGTTTAATATAATGGCCAATATGATGGAATAATGTATAGCATTTTAACAGTATAGTGTAGAAAGAAACGGATTCGAAAGCACGATAAGGAATGGTTCCACTTCCCTGTAGCGATAAAACAACTTGTAGTAGACTAACTCATACACGAGTTAAAAAATAAATATATAACAATTTGAAGGAGTTGGGGAGTAATCAAAGACAGGCATGGTTACAGTTGGGTTTACTCTTGAAAGCAGGGAACTGGGCCGGGAGAGATTCACATTTATGGCTTAGTCCCTAGGCCACTCCCAGGCACTCAACCTGAGGTAGAGCTGGAGTCCTGGCAGAAGCAGAGAAGCACTGCTTGCAGCATCAGGAGACAGAGTTCACGGTAGCCAGAACAACTACAAAGGCATGGTGGAAATCTCAAAGGAGGGGTCCAGACGAGAAGGAGCCCCAAAATCTACATATAAACTTTGAACAAATTCTTGGAGGACCCCTGAATTTGGCACCAAGGACCCCAGCAAAAAGTGCAACTGGAAGGTTGAAAGAACTGAGCAGAGATTTCGGGTGCTGCCCCCTGCAGGAGAGACAGGATTTGGAGTTTGAGTCCAGTCAATAGAAGTCATTGCTAGAATGAGAATAACACTCTTCAGAGAAAGAAGAATCAAAGATTTTGCAACGTATCACTCTCAATGCCTGGCACAGAATAAAAAACTATCAGACATGGAAGAAACAGGAAAATATAACCCACAGCCAAGAGAAAAAGCAGTCCATAGAGAAATAACCCAACACAGTAAATGCAAAATGTATAAGAACTTGAAGTCAAATATGATTCTAATGAACAGATGAGGAATTGCAGCACAGAAATGAAAAAGGAAAAAAAGAACCAAATAGAAATGCTAGAACTAAGAAAGTAGATCTGATTTAGAAAATTCACTGGATGGGCTTAGCAGTGGATTGGAATGAGAAAAGAAAAAGTTATTGAACTTGAAGATAAATCAACCAAAATGATGTAATCTGAAGAATGAAGAGAAAAGATATTGGAAAAAAATGAATACAGCCCCAGTGGTCTGTGGGGCCATATCAAGTGATGTAGTGTAGATGCTCTATGATGAAATGCAACCCTTGAAAAGTTTATCTGGCCTATCCTTCCTGCTGTGCATAATTGTTACTGTATTGTCTGGTTATAGACACCAAGGGGAACCACTGCACCTATAAGCCTATGTTTGATTTTATATTCATATACCCAGTGATGTTTTAGCTTCTGTCTGCTCATACTGTCAGTTACCCAATATTATTTTTTGACATTACTGGTAGTAGAAGTTTTCACTGAAGCCATTCACTGTGTAACCATTATTGGGAGATGGTTCTCATTGGATCTCTTGTTTTTCTGTATATCTTGCATGCAGAGTTACTGATTACTTTTGTTCTGAAATATCTTTTGAATGATTTTTATATAGGAAACACCTTTGGAAGATATAGTTTTTCTCTGCAGAGAAAAGGGGAAGTCTGATTTACTGTCCAGTATAATGATTATGTTTCCCTCTAGGACAAAGGTCAGATAGGTTTAGAATGGATTACAACAGGCTAATAATTGCCTGATAGAACTTGATTCGAGTTTCCCAGTTGTCAGGATTTTCTTCTGTGACTCAATCCACTGATTGTGTGGGTGTCATATAGCCCTCTTTATTCCTGTGGAAATTGAGCCTTGGGGACCTGGTACAAATGGTGACATCCTGGCTATTGCTATTAATAAGAGAGCCCTTTGTCTCTCACCTAGAATACCTGGGGTCTTCTGCCAGCACCCATGAAGTTGTGGCAGGTTAGCTTGCAGGGAAGGTAAAACCTCATACACTTCAATCTTCAATTTTTAAGTTTTTTCCTCAAAGACAAGGTCTTGCTCTGTCCTCCAGGCTGGAGTGCAGTGGTGCCATCATAGCTCACTGCAGCCTCAATCTCCCGGGCTCAACCAATCCTTTCACCTCAATCTCCTTAGTAGCTGGAACTACAGGCATACATCACCATGCTCAGTTAATTTTTTTTATTTGTATTGAGAGGGGGGGTCTCACTATGTTGTCCAGGCTGGTCTCAAACTCCTGAGCTCAAGTGATCCTCCTGCCTCAGCCTCCCAAAGTGCTGGGATTACAGGCATGAGCCACGAGCCACCACACCTGGCCCTTCACAATTCTTGACAACCATCTCATTATTATAAAAACTACAAAGGATTATTAAAAACAAGAAATCAGACCCCTTACTCCCCAAGAGCTGGGCACCCCTTCCTCTCACTGCTCCCCAGGGACAAGGTTCTGGGTATTCCAGGACACCTCCACCCTACCCCGTTAGCCCTTCTCCATCCTCCCTGCAGCCCTGTGTGGACCCCTCAATACCTTACTATGGAGGAAGGAGTTTTCTCTTTTCCTCCCTGTCTTATCTCACAGTTCCTTTAATAAGAGATAAAGTGAGTCTTTCAATACTCAGTGATCACGTTTTTAAAATGCAGACAGCCAGCACAGTTGCGTGTTACATGAGGATGCATTAGTACAGGCTGGATATCACGGAAGTCAAGATCTTCCTTGTTCTGAGGAGTCAGCCAGGAAGGTTGCAAGAGAAGAAGGCTAGAGACATGAAGGTAAACATCTTTCTGTTTGACCAGAGCTGGGCCTGTCCAATGCAGGGAACTGTATCCAAAGACCCATCCTGTCCTATGGGCACCTACCAGCTTCAGCTCCTTATTCTGTGGCTTTGTTCTTTTCAGCAGCTGGAGTTCTGATCACTGGGCTTGACTGTAAACAAGAAGAGCACAGTGGGGCAGGTCCAGACCCAGGTGGGTGGGAAGAGCTGGGCAGCACAGCTAGTATTTAAATCTGACAGTGGTACACAGCCAGGCTGCTGCCTATTTCCCTTCATTCCCACCATTATTCATCCAGGCTCCATTCCTACCAAAGGACGAAAGCAGAACCAGACCCTGGCTGTTGTATTAAAAAAAGAGGAATACTATTTCTGACATTTGAGTCCAGTTCCCTTCACAAAAGGAGACATGAACTCCATCATAGAGAAAATGAACTTTCCTGACACTTGGAAATTAAGATTCGGTAAAGACCAGAGCAGCAAGTGATGGATTTTCTGGCACTGGACATAAGGGCATGGACTGCTGGAGGGAGATCAAGGACAGCGTGGCTGTGAGGGGCTCCAGGGAGGCAAAAGGACAGATGGTGGCAATTGTCCTGGTGCTGACCTACTCAGACCTTCTCTCTGTGATCTCTGCAGGGGTCTAGGATAAGGATGCCCTTCCGGGTCCCAGGCCCAGGAGCAGCAGGAGTGACTTAGCTTGGTACATGACCTGCATGAACCCACTCCCCTGTGCTGGAAGGCTGTCTCTTGTTTTTGGCCTGCAAAGGCTTCTGAGGGTCAGATGGCATAGTATAAGTGGCAGGAGGCTGTGCCATTTCTCAGCAGAGAAAATTAGGATCAGAACTCAATACCAGGGTTCACAAAAGTTTTTCCTGGATGCTTAGAAAATCACTGTGTGTCACACAGGAAAACTCAGAGACAAGGGTTTCTAGAGACCCCATAATCAGAAGCAGAAAAGATTTTGCTTTTTGTTATTGAGGTTTTTTTTGGGGGGGGGTGGAGGGAGATTCAGCAAATCAGGATTCTGAATCTTCCACATCCATCTGAAGGTGTTATTCTTGTAATTTCAAGCAAATTGACAAATGCAGATTCCACCCACTACCCCTGCCTATTATCATCCTTCACTAGGATCAAACTGCCCACAAACAATGTACAAAGGACTTTCTGCCCTTTTCCAGTGTCCCTTCCAACAAGTGACATCAGGGTATTACAGCAGAATGGGGAACAGAGAGAGATACTTTCTCCCATTGAGAGAGAAAAATGGGAGATTCTCTCATTCTGTCCCTGAACTGACTGCTTGGATCCCATTAGTAGTCCAGGCCCCATTCAGAGTTTCCTCTCATAGGATGTCTGTCACTGTCTGATCAGTCAGAGCCCAGAACAAGGATGGGGTGGCCAGTCCACACCAAACCCCTATTCAGAGGACCTGAACCTGATTTGGTGAAGCCTGGCCACCAGCTAGGCTCAGCAGCTAGACTTCCTCTCTTGGGACTTTGAACTAAGAGAAGCAGAACTTTCTAGGTGGAGGGTGTTTGTGTTGAAAGATTGTGAAAGCCTAGGGTGGAGGCACCCATGCTGAACTGTGGGCATATCAGCAGGAGTGGACCCTATGAGTTTATCCAAGGTCCATATGGCTCTGCAGGGTCCAGTCCCACCGACTCCTGGTTTCACTTCCCACCATCCATCCTTTGCCCTCTTTGTGTCAGTTGCTCTTGTCTCCTGACTCTTCATTAAACATGCAGCATTAGCCACTTGATATTTTTTGGCTCTGTCCCCACCCAAATCTCATCTTGAATTGTGGGAGGAACCCGATAAGAGGTAATTGAATCATGGGGATGGGTCTTCCCCATGCTGCTCTCACGATAGAGAATAACTCTCGAGATCTGATGGTTTCTATAAGGGGGAGATTCCCTGCACAAGTTCTTTCTTTGCCTGCTACCATCCATGTAAGATGTGACTTGCTCCCCCTTGCCTTCTGCCATGATTGTAAGGTCTCCCCAGCCATGTGGAACTGTGAGTCCATTAAACCTCTTTCCTATACAAATTACCCAGTCTTGGGTATGTCTCTATTAGCAGTGTGAAAATGGACTAACACCACTTCTTCCCACTAAAGAGGAAATGAGTTCAATGCAGATATTTGTTTATTCATTACTGGATTGCTCCAACACCCAACACCCAGTAGGCAAGGAATATTGGCTGAAATGATCTGATCAAGTGTTAACCACCATTGCCTTCTCTCCTTTTGCTTTCTTCTAGTTTGGGCTGGGACCTAGGTAGGGTGGGGTGGGATGGATGGGTCTTTGGGCATGTTTGAAGCCACAAAGCTGTTAGAGTGACTTGACAACATGAAATCACTGTCTAGTTATTGCACCCCATAAGAAACTATCTAGAGTCTGTCCTGCCTTGTTCTAGGTAATGCCTTATGCAGATCCTAAAAGCTTTCCAGTTTGAGCCCATCTCTTTCATGGGTGGGAGTGGGATGGGGCTTGTAACAACCGACTGCTCCCCCAAAGGGGCAAGAAGCCAGTGGGGTGCACAACAGAGCAGGGAGTGGGTGCTGAGTGGGTGCAACAGGCTCCTGGCTTCTCTTCTTGGCGACCTCTTAATTCCTTCTGCTGACATGTGAGACTGTGACCAGGCTCCAGGGCCTCTGCAGCTCAGCTGCAGCCAAATTGCCTTCTTGAGAATAAACAATAAGAAAATTACCAGGCTGTCTGATGATGGTGCTTATGGTTCCCATGTCTGGCCAGAGATTGCCTGGTAGGGCCTGAATCTTGCTGAATGTGGAAGTGAAGATCAGGCTGACTGGAGACCACAGCCAGGGGTGACAAAGGGGAGAGGAATTCCAGTGAGAGGAGGGGGAAGAAGAGGGGAGGGAGCAGGGAAGGAAAGCAGTATTCAGGGGAAGAGGAGGCAAAGAGATAGAATGAGGAAGAGGTGGGAAGTGATGAAAGAGGAAGAGCAGGCACGAGAGGTGGGAATAGGCACAGACCAGGACGAGGAGAAGGAATATGTGTTATGGTAGGGATTCTCCACATTTCTGAGAATTTGGTGAAAGCTGCGGATCCTCTACACACACAGTTACACACATCAACACGCACAAATGTGATGGTGGCATACATTTCAGTGGGTTCATGGAATCCGTAAAGCCCTATCTATGGACCAGAGAACACAGGCTAAAGACCCCTAAATTAACAGGGAAAATGGTGTGGAACAGTAAAGAGTATCAGTAGTGAGATGAAGGAATCTAAATGGAAAAGGACTCCTTGAGCCCTGGAAAAGGACTCCTTGAGCCCGTCTCCTTACCAACTCTTTTTCCCCAGTGTGTGCTGGAGAGGAGGCAAGATGCATGTCCTGTGAGGGTTTACTCCAACGTAAGGACCAGGTAGTCTCTGTTCCTATAATATCCCTCATTCAAGAGCCTGTTACTGTTATACCCACTATCCTTATCTCTATGTTTGAGGAAAAGATAAAATGTACAACGAAACACAATTTTGATGATAAATTGAGTTCCCGAACTAATGGAACATTAGTTACCAACTAATTAACCAGTGTGAAAAATTCAGCTTTGTGTCTGGATGATGTTCATCATCGATAGTTCAGACATCAGCAGCAGATGTCTGAACTATTGCAAGCATTGCCTTTTTGACATTCAGAAGTGGGCTTTTCCCTGTGTCTCTTTGATTCTTTAGCCTGGCCCTTTCAACATGAACTTAGCTATACAAGAAGAAGCAACCCAGTCATGAGAGATACATGGACACTATCTGTCACCCCAGTACACAGCCTGCTGGCAGACATACCTGGGTTGAAATTTCACTTTACCAGTTTCCACTTGTGTCATCTTGGATAAGTTCATTAACTTCCCTGGGACTCAGTTTCTTCATCTGTACAAGGGATACAACCAATCTCACAGGATGTTTGATGCCAAATCAAACAACAGACATAAAGATCTACCCTAGATTCTGCCACATGGTAGGTTCTGGGCATACCAGTCTGTATGTTTTGTTCTTTTATGAAAGTGTGTTGCCCTTGTCTGTTTTTAGCTTTTAAAAATCATATGACAATATCTGCACATGTTAAAAACATGAGAAGTACAAAAAAATATAAAGAAGGAAAAAACAATCATCCATAATCCTATCACCCAGAAGCAACCGCTGTGGGCCCTCTGGTATATGTTTCCTTCTGTGCTATTTTTAAAACTCGGCAGCAGCTCCATCCCAGTATGTTGATCTCATGTTGCAGTTCAGCCATTGTGCCTCCTGTAGCCAAGAAATAATTTAAACGTGAGTGTGAGGAACTTCATGAGTGCATCCCCTAGGGAGGGGGAAGACTGTATTGATGGTTTCCTATTGTTTTCAGCTCTGCAAGTTGGGAAAAGCAAAAGCTTCCAGAGAGAATAACATTTTACTTTTAAAAGAAAATAAACACAGGTATCATTGTGCAGAGATGGGCAACCGAGTCCCTCAGCTTCCCTTCCCCAGCTCCCCCACTGGCTGCTGTCCCTTATTTCTTATCGTTGGAAAGTTCTCTGGCTGAAATCACCAACCCTGTTGCTTAGCAGTTCATCTGCTCCTGCCTGTTCCCCTCCTGTCCCCAGGAACTCGGGGCCATGTGTTCCCTTGGCCCATATGCTGACAAGCATCCTCCCACCCAACCTGCCACCAACCCAGGCACCAGCCAGGGCCACCTGCTCCGTGGCTGCCCCTCCCTGACTTCACAAGAGTTGGGGGTGGAAGGGGAATGAAGAGAGGTGGAGAAAAAGACAAAAGGGTTCCAGGGCCTTCTATGGACCTCCTTCCCCATTCCCTCCTGTGTTCCTCACCCCTAGTTTTAATTGAGCTCTGCTTGGAGGATGCTTCAGGAAACAAAAACAGCCAAAAGTGGAGCTAGGTAAAGAAGGACATTGCCACAGGGAGAATCTAAACTACCAATTTTCACCTGGCTCCCTGGTCTTCATTGAGCAGGTGGGTGATGCTGGGGGCTGGGCCAGACCTCAATACCACCGGACTTCTCTCCTACATAAGGCTCTTATATATAGGGGGTATATATGCATATGAGAAATGCTGTCTTTCTTAGCCTAGCATAGGGCTACCTGAGTTACCCTCTAAATTGGGCAATTTTATAGATGGTAAAAAGCCACTTTTTTGTAGTCAAGGTATCAAAATACCTCTTACAACCCAAGCAAATATACCTTTACAGGAATTGGAAAAGCTAGTCACTGATGAACTTGACTAGGCTTTCCAAAGAAGCACAGAGGACCTTCTGGGTGGGGAGGACAGACACCCCAATCCCTACTTCCTGAAAGTCAAAGCCAGAGAGACCTGTCAAGAATAAAGAGTTTCCCATCAAGGCCTGGTGTCAGTAAGGGTAATGAGGGTCCAGAAATAGCTTGAGGAATAAAGGAATATAAACTAATGAGGAAGAGCCCAGAGTAGTGGAGGGGAAGGCTTGTGTATAGTGTGTGGCTGATGCCAGAATCCCACTAGACCCAGGAGCATGGCACAGCACTTGGGCCCCTAGAGCATGTAGGGCTATAACTAAGGTGGGGGTGGAAACTGAAGAGGGATTCTAGGCAGGGAGTGCCCTTGGATCATACTCCCCTGATGGCTACCATGAGAACCTGGATCAAGCAGGCACCATGACCCATGGGCAACTGCCAGCCTGGGCAGGCCCAGTGCTGAAGAGCATTCTTGCAAGACAAAGAGAAGTGGGGCAGCTTCAGACTACTCAGAAAGCAGTAACCTTTCCATCTGGGTGTGGATGTCAAATGGATGTTCCTTTGAGACAGTGTAAGCCCACCAAGGTTCCGAGAAAGAAGAAAATCAAAAGAATGTCATAGATTCTCTTCTTAATTGGCATTTGGGATTTTACCAAATTTTAACTTACTTGGAATATTGATATGGTTTGGCTGTGTCCCCACCCAAATCTCATCTTGAATTCCCACATGTTGTGGGAGGGACCTGGTGGGAGGTAACTGAATCATGGGGTCAGATCTTTCCTGTGCTAGTCTCATGATAGTTTCATGAGATCTGATGGTTATTGTAAGGGGCTATTTTCCTGCACAAGCTCTCTTCTCTTGTCTGCCACCATGTGAGATGTGCCTTTCACCTTCTGCCATGATTGTGAGACTTCCCCAGCCACGTGGGACTGTGAGTTCTCCATTAAACCTCTTTCCTTTGTAAATTGCCCAATCTCAGGTATGTCTTTATCAGCAGTATGAAAACAGACTAATACAGTAAATTGGTACCAGTAGAGTGGATGCTGCCGGAAAGATCCCAAAAATGTGGAAACAACTTTGGAACTGGGTAACAGGCAGGTGTTGGAACAGTTTAGAGAGCTCAGAAGAAGACAGGGAAAATTGGGAAAGTTTGGAAGTTCCTAGAGACTTGTTGAATGGCTTTGCCCAAAATGCTGATAGCAAAATGGACAATAAAGTCCAGGCTGAAGTGGTCTCAGATGGAAATGAGGAACTTGTTGAGAACTGGAGCAGAGGTGACTCTCGTTATATTTTAGCAAAGAGACTGGCAGCATTTTTGCCCCTGCCCTAGAGATTTGTGGAACTTCGAACTTGAGAGAGATGATTTAGGGTATCTGGCAGAAGAAATTTCTAAGCAGCGAAGTATTCAAGAGGTGACTTGAGTGCTGTTAAAGACTTTCAGTTTTATAAGCAGAACAAAAAGTTAGGAAAATTTGTAGCCTGACAGTGCAGTAGAAAAGAAAATCCCATTTTCTGAGGAGAAAGTCAAGCTGGCTGCAGAAATTTGCATAATGAGGAGCCAAATGTTAATCCCAAAGACAATGGGGAAAATGACTCCAGAATATGTCAGGGGTCTTCACAGCAGCCTCTCCTATCATAGGCCTGGAGGCCTAGGAGAAAAAAATGGTTTTGTGGGCTGGGCCCAGGGTCCCCATGCTGTGTACAGCCTAGAGACTTGGTGCCCTATGTCCCAGCCACTCCAGCCATGGCTGAAAGGGGCCAATGTAGAGTTCAGGCCATGGCTTCAGAGGGTGCAAGCCTCAAGTCTTGGCAACTTCCACATGGTGGTGAGCCTGCAAAAGCGCAGAAGCCAAGAATTGAGGTTTGGGAATCTCTGCCTAGATTTCAGAAGATGTATGAAAACGCCTGGATGCCCAGGCAAGTTTGCTGCAGGGGCAGGGTCCTCATGCAGAAACTCTGCTAGGGCAGTGTGGAAGGGAAATGTGGGGTTGGAGACCCCACACAGAGCTCCTACTGGGACACTGACTGGTGGAGCTGTGAGAAGAGGGCCACCGTCCTCCAGGCCCCAGAATGATAGACCCATCAACAGCTTGCACCACGCACCTGGAAAAGCCGCAGACATTCAATGCCAGTCCGTGAAAGCAGCCAGGAGGGAGGATTTACCCTCTAAAGCCATAGGGGAGGAGCTACCCAAGACCATGGGAACCCACCTCTCACATGAGTATGACTCGGATGTGAGACATAGAGTCAAAGGGGATAATCTTGGAGCTTTAAGATTTGACTGCCTTGCTGGATTTTGGATTTGCATGGGGCCTGTAGACCCTTTGTTTTGGCCAATTTCTTCTATTTGGAATGGCTGTATTTTTCCAATGCTTGTACCCCCATTGTGTCTAGGAAGTAACTAACTTGCTTTTGATTTTACAGGCTTATAGGCAGAAGGGATTTGCCTTGTCTTGGATCAGACTTTGGACTGTGGACTTGTGAGTTAATGCTGAAATGAGTTAAGGCTTTGGGGGCTGTTGGGAAGGCATGATTGGTTTTGAAATGTGAGGACATGAGATTTTGGAGGGGCTGGAGTGGAGTGATATGGTTTGACTGTGTTCCCACCCATATCTCATCTTGAATTTCCACATATTGTGGCAGGGACCCAGTGGGAGGTAATTGAATCATGAGGAGAGGTGTTTCTTGTGCAGTTCTCATGATAGTGAGTAAGTCTCATGAGATCTGACAGTTATTATAAGGGGGACTTTTCCTGTACAAGCTCTCTTCTCATCTGCTGCCATGTGAGACATGCTTTTCACCTTCCACCACGATTGTAGGGCTTCCCAAACCACATGAAGCTGTGAGCTCTGCATTAAACTTCTTTTCTTTGTAAACTGCCCAGTCTAGGTATGTCTTTATCAGCAGTGTGAAAAGGGACTAATACAAATATCAAAAGAGATGTGTCACCTTGAGTGTCATAGGACACTGGGGACACAGGACTTGCACCCTGAGTGTTGTGGTAAACTTTATATTCATCACATATATTACACAAGAAATAATGTTAGCTCTAGGAAATACAAATCAAAAAAGAAAATAAGAATGGCCCATACTTTCCTTTTCAGGGATTTAATGGTTTTAACATTTTAGTGTATTTTTCTTCTAGTCTGTTTTCTATATAATAGGACAGCGCATACTATTTTCTAACCTGTCTTTTACACTTAAAAGTGATATTGACATTTCCCCATATCATTTATAAATTTCCCACAATATCTTTTAAAATGGCTACACCCCATTCCATTGCGTTGTTGTACCATGATCTAGTTAACAAAGCTCCTACCATGAGACCCTGAGATTGTGGCCAACTCTTTTTAGCTCCAATTTTGTGTATTACTCTGGGCCAGGCTCTAGAGTGCAGGCATATACTACATGAAGGATGAGAATGAGACATGGTTCCTGTCCTTAGTTTACAATTTGAGGACTTCCAGTTCAATATGGCAGACTGCATGGATATGGAAAAATGTTCCTTCCATCCAAATGTATATAAATCTGCATGCAATATAGCAAAAATAAATTCAAGGACACACAGAGCTCTGAGGAAAGAGAGAGAATGTCCCAGCATCAGTGATGAAGCAGGAACTTAAGCCAGGGTGTTTGTGGGAGCTGAGACCATAACAGCCTAAAGAGAGTTTCGCACTCAGACATAGGCCTAATTTCTCATATTGGGATGTTCATGTCCACCCAAGGACAGAACTTAAGCCCTCAAATCTAGATGAGTTAAGAGGCAGGGATAAATGCCCACTGGCATAGTTAGGAGCCTCTGAGTGGATTAGAAAAACTCAGAAAATCTGTTTGGGAAAGTTTCAAGAAAGTTTGCTGTCCATGTAGGACTTGGGTGGGAGAGAGTCATATAGCAGAAATTTGAAATCTAAGCCTGCATTACCTGCACAAATTCATGCTACATAAGTAATGCCTAGAAACTAACGTACTGGTCCAGAACTGGTAAAACCAGTGGGGTGTTAGCAGAGGCAAAGAAAAGTCTTATAAAGAGAGATGTCACCACCTTTCATAGAGAGGAAACGAGATTCCCAAAGGAAATTAACTCCACTGAAGAACTCCTAATAAAAATTAGAAACTATGACAAATACAAGGTGTGATGAGAGACACTTAGAAGCAGCAACAAATAGGATAATTAGCATTCCAAGATCTAGGGAAAATAGATTATAACTAAACTATTTTTAAAATGTTTAAAAATTTAAAAGGATTAATAAGAATGACAAGAAAGGGTGGAATACACAGAAATGAATTTGGAAATTTAGCAAATACTGCTTCTAGAAATAAAAATGATATTACAAAAAAGTATTGTTTGTGTAAAGTAGTATATTAGACATGGTCAAAGACAAAATTAATGATGAAGATATATTGATAGTATCACTCAGAAATTGAAATAGAAAATATGAAAGATAGCTTAACAAATATATAGTTAAAATACTAAGGTCAAAATATGTCTAATCAAGTACCAGGAGAAGATAACAGAGTATGCATTAAAGAGACAATATTTGAAAAGATATTGGCTGAGAGTTTTCCAGAATTGGACATTTAAATTTTTAAATGGAAAAATATCAGCTTCCAAGAAGAAGTAAAAGTAAAGTATATATGTCTACTTTGTAGATATACACTAGGAAAAATATTGTAAAAAGTTCCACAGATAAAATCAGATTACCTCAAAGGAAGACAATTCAACTAAAAGCAAATTTATCATCAGCAAAAATATATAATGATAGGAAATACACCTTCAAATTGCTGTAGGATAACAACTAACACCTTAAAGTTTGAATTCTAACTCAACACTTATTTAAAAATGAGGAAAAAAGCATTTTAATACAAATATATTCCAAGGGAATTTATTACTCACAGCTCTTACTAGTTGAAAGACTGACTAGAGAATACATTTTGGTGAGGTGGACACTGCACTGGGTGGAAGGTGTAGAATATCAGAAGCAATTATGAGAAACATAACAGTGAAAAGATGAACTTTTTGATAACTCTAAATATGCAGTGACTGTAACAATAAGAATAACAAAAGTAGATTAAAAGCAACATTAAAATGTTGAATAATAAAAAGTAACATGGAAGGTGAGCATGAGGGTAGGGCATGGGAAGCAGTTTTCTTGTCTGGAAAAGGATAGAGATATTATTTAATTTTAAACTTTTTAGAGTCAGATGTGCTTAATTTAGTGTTAACCATTAAAAGAAAATAAATATGATGCATAACTTTTAAAATAGGTGAGGCTGAAAATAAAGAATCACTCTGATCATCAGAGGCATGATATGAGGAAATAAGGAGAAAACAACCATGGTCGTCATTGTTGAGTCTGTGAAGAAGCTGAAGTTTGATTTTACCCTACTTCCAAGCTAATAAATTAGCCTGTTACTGTTTCATGGATGCTGTCAGAAGGCATGAGATGCCTGGGTCAAAGGACTTTAATATACACAGGAACCACCATAAGCATCACATGTGCTCCAGTTCCCCTTGCTTGCTAAGTCCCATGGGGGTGACACGTGTAATGGATGTTGCATGTGTAATGGGTTTGTGTTGCTGCCAATGAAGACTGAACTTGGGAAATCCACCTCTTTCATAGCAGACAGTGAGCCTTCTCTGGGTCCCAAAGGGAGACATCACCTCAGTTTGCAAGCGTTCTTGGTGCAAATGCAACCCCGAGAAATGACCCAGAAATGACCTGAGCAGTCAGATCCTTGCCTTGTTGGCATGCCCAGCAAGAGACAAAGAAGCCTGAGAAACCCACCAAAGAGTTTCTCTTCAAACAATTATAAAACACAAAACAAGATGATAGAAATGAATCAAAACACATCAGCAATCATAATAAACAGAATAGATTAAACTTGCCTTTTTAAAGATAGAAACTCCAAGTTTGGGTATAAGAA
The DNA here is from genome assembly GCF_024542745.1 of Macaca thibetana thibetana. Taxonomy (NCBI): domain Eukaryota; kingdom Metazoa; phylum Chordata; class Mammalia; order Primates; family Cercopithecidae; genus Macaca; species Macaca thibetana. The sequence continues at coordinate 27,047,991 of NC_065580.1, read as the reverse complement.
GTGCAATTTATAAGAAACATGCAAAATAGAGCTTGTTCTTTTGGCCTTAGTGCTTTGGCTACGTTATATTTTGGCACATGTCTGGTTGCCTGTAAAATACAAATGTGTGTGTGTGTGTGTGTGTGTGTGTGTGTGTGTGTGTGTGTGTGTGTGTGTGTGTGTGTGGATTGTGATATGGTAGCATCAGGGCACAGCTAATTCCTCTCATTTTCCCCTCCTTCCTTATCCTCTGTCAAATCAATTCACACCTTTGCAAGACAGACATAGAAAGTTTGAAAGTAGAAGGAATGAAGAATGGCATACTCTGCAAGTACCAACAAAACAAAACTGATGCATCAAAACAAATATTAGAAAAAATATACTTAAGGCAAAAAACCCATCAACCTCCCCATTAATTCTGAATAAAGCACATCATTGCTTTGTGACAAACAGAACAATCTAGCTGAGAGGAAACATAAAAAATTAAATACCAACATAAGGCAGCATGAGATGAATGTTAAGTGAGAAGTTCAAACAGCAAGTGCTGTGGATTCAGAGGAGGAGGATGTGGATCTGACCTGGAGCCATCCAGAAATAGATTCTGGATAAAGAACGTGCTGCTTTAGGTAGATGTCACATGAAGATGGGCCATGAAGCATGTGACGAGTAAATTGCAGCTTGTTTGAGATACGGAAATATGAATTTGGGGACTTTATAAACCAAGGGAAGAAACAAATGCAGAGTAGACCCCAGTGGTTGGGCAGCTCTTGATCTTGCTGCTGGCTGGCTAAGGTCAGGAATCTCATCCCTGTAAAGCCTACGTCTTTGCCTCTGCTCCCCACATCTATTAATATAATAAATCCCATTTCTAGCCAGCCTCCTGTGAATGAATAGCCTGGGGTGGGCCTTAGTGTTTAGTTATAGGTGACCTGCAGTAGCCATTGTGCTTTTCTGGAAAAGTATGGACAACTAACCCTGGGAAGAAGGACTCTCAAGTTCAGAGAAATGAAGTACCTGGCCTAATGTCAGCTAGTTTGGTACAGAACTGGGACCAGAAGCCCAATCTCTTGACTATTTCTAGACATCACACATCATAGGAGGCATGCTTTTGCCTGGCTTGTTCTTTTGACCTTAGTGGTTGGCTGCCTGTATGAAAGAAAGAATTTGTGTGTTAGGGGTGGGGATTGGGCAGGGAGGGTGGTAACAGTGATGCGATACTAGGGGGTACAGTTAATTTCTCTCCTTTTTCTCTCCTTCCTTGTCCTCTGTCAAATCCATTCACACCTTTGCAAGACAGATGGAAAAAGAAACTTAGGGTGGGGGCTGTGCTTTAAAACCTGGCTCCCTGGACATGGGACCTGGGGAGTTTTGTGCCCATGTGACAGGTACTGCTAGAGAGGCCCCAGAGCATCTGTTTGGGGACACTGTGGACACATGTCCTGAGAATACCCCCTTGGGGGCTGAGGCAAGGCATCATACCATCTTGGGAGCCCAAACCATGTGCTAACAAGCTGTTGGCAGAAGACTAGAGAAAGACATTTTCAAAAACAACAGCAACAAAAATTGCAAGCCACTCCATCCGGGCTGCAGACCCCTCCCTGCATCTCATTAGCGCTTGGGGTGGGAGAAGAGGGGGCTGGCAGGCACTGCCTACACCTACGTGTCCTGAAAACCAATGCATGCCCACAGAGGTGGGCGGGTGGGAGGCGTTGAGTGGCCCAGCTCCCAGCCTAGGATAGGTCCTTCCAATGCTCTGCTTGTTTGTTCCCTCATGTGTGCATTTTTAGAACAGGTATCAGATTCTTTCTGTGCAGGACACTTTTTTTTTTTTTTTTTGGAGTCAATGCTCTCAGATCTCTTCCGTATCTTTAAAACTTGGGTTTTGTATATGATTTCTATGAAGAAAGGTGAGTCATCAGAGTCCTGTCATAGTGGACTATTGACATCATAGCTGGGACTGCCACAGTTGGTGCTGCAGACTCAAAGTCAAGTGCTCCCATAGACACCCCACTCACTGCCATAGTGAAGACCCCCATTTGCCTCCAGAGGTCAAACTTCCTTGTCCAAGCTGGAAAGTAGACAAGAAAATCCTCAGTCACTTCCCCCATTTCTTTTCTCACTTGCTCCTCATCCCTTCATGTTTGTATTCCCAAGATCTCAGGCTTCTAAGAGAGATCATCTTGGTCTGGAAGTTGGGAGTGAGACCTGCCATGGCTGTGGTCCTGTCTGTCCCATCACTCAGGAGGAGCAGGGGCTTCTATTCCTGGGCACACTCTGCCCTCCCAGGCTCTCCCAGACTTCCCCTCCCCACTTGTTTTACAATAGCAGTAACTATTGCACATCATCCTGCTCTACTTGAGTCTCAGAATCAGACACACATCTGTCTCTATAAAATGGGAATGGCGGTGGAGGTGGGACTTTCATAGAGGGGATGGCAGCCCCTAAGAAAGAAGTAGAGGTGGTTTCTGTTAATGACTCTTATTCCCAGCAAAGACAAGCGGTGATGCCATCATTTGCAGTTGGATTCTGAGGCCCTGCCTACCTGGGACGCAGGACATATTGGGGACCAGCAATCCTGGTATGACAAATAGTTGAGTTTCATAATGACCTTGTAGAGCCAGATTCCTGGAAATGGCATAAATCTACCTGCTATTGTTGTCAAACTCTAAGAAGCTTCGTTACCATTGCTCACTCCAGGAGGGGAGGCCATGGTTCATGAAGTTCATTAGGTGGGGTGGTGAACAGGATTTTGGTAGTTGTTGAAGGTTGGGGCTCAAGACTCTGTCTGGAGGCCCAGGTTGGCTGGTTAAAGACATTCTGACCTCCCAACATTGGAGCAACACATCAGAAGATATTCGAGGCTGAGGGGCTTCTAGAGCCAGAATTCTCAGGTCATTGTCCTCAGCACCAGAGCTGTAGGACTCCACCAGTCTGCAGCTTGGGGAAGAAGAAAGGCTGGCTGCCCAGAGCCACAGCCTAGCTTGGCTGGGAGGAAGATAGAGGAGTTGTCTCCTCTTCCTCACTCATCTTCCCTGTGCCTGTTCCTGGTCCAGCCGGGTAAGATGGAAACCATCTCACATGGAGAGATGTTAAGGCAATTCTGGGAAAGCAAGTGCTAATAAAGTGCTGGGAACTTCCTTATCTCTGTCTCTTGAGGGAACTGAGCATGCTCTGAAGAACGTGGCCAGGTTTGCCTTTGGTGGAGGAACCAGAGGCTTGGTTTGGTCTTGGGGCAGGCTGGGCAAAATCTCTGAGTGGGAGTGTTTCCTCCTGAGCATCCTTGGGGAGGGGAGCCCCTCCCTTCTCTACATTCTCCCCCACTGGCTCTTTCATCTCTGGGCATTTTGCCTTCTTATTTCTGTTCTCTTCTCTGAACCAGAGGAAGAGAGATGATTAAATGCTTCTGCTATGTGGATGCCCATGACTCACCGGCAGGAATGGCCTCTCCAGGCGGGCTTTGCTTTCTGTCTCCTTCCCTCATTTCACCCTCCACTTTCCCCTCCCCTGCCTTGCCCCTTGCATCAAAATGAAGTCATGTAAGACCAATCCAAATTGATTTCTCTTTTGCTTCTATTAGAATATTAGCTCTATAAAATCAGGATAAGAATTTGTGGTCTGGAGTCTGAAGACAGGGATTGGAGTCCTGGCTTTCCTGCCCACTAGGTGTGGCTTTGAGTGGTTATTTACCTTCCACGAGTCTTTGTTTATTTGGTCATAAAATAGGGAAAATGATAGAGCCAACCTTTCAGGGTTATTGTGGGGATCAGCGGAAATAATATTAAGCGTGAGGCGGTATTGTCTGTAACACATAGTGCATGCCATGAGCCGGGCACCATGGGGATCAGACTGGAATTTGCTTCAGTGTGAAACAGGCAGATCCAGTGACAAAGAAGGAGAGAAATAAGCCAGCCTTGGTACCATCAAAGGAGCACCCAGCCTTCCCCCTGCGCCCCACTGAGCAAATGGCTAATACCACATAGCAGAGGCCAGGGGGACGGATGCCTTTGTATGGAAGAGCTAGATCTGGTAGCCAGGGACCTGGCCACACGGGGAGGCACAATTGAATTTTTCTCTTCCATCTGACAGTTCAGGACTGGATGTTACTTTCCAAATGAAAGCGGTTCTGGAAGGTCATTGGGAACAGTGAATTGTGATTATGCTGGCACATTTTTAATTCTGTCTCATTACAGCTGCTGTTAAGGCTGCATTATAATAATTGCTTTAGTTCTGCTTTGGTATTTGCAGGCTCCTTTAATGTAGCTGTAATCTATGTGTATATTAAAGTAAGCAGAGCCAAAGAGCAGGGGCAGCCTTATTAGACTAGAGAAACGCATGTTGGGGGCGGCGGTGAAGCAGACTGGCAGACGGGAGCAGGTTCCTGGCGGGGGAACCTCGGGACAGCATGGGGAGTGGAAGTTCTGGCCTCAGGCCCAATGCAGACTCACGCTGTGACTTTGAGCAAGTTGAAGCTGCCTGTCTCAGCTCTCCCATCCATTATATGAGTTACAAAGTCTGTCTTGGAGGTGCTTAAAAGTTCTTAGGAGAAAAACTGTTGCTGGCAAAGAGCCCAGGGGGATGGCTGCATTGGGCCCTCAGAGCAGCCAGAGTGGAGCCCAGCAGGAGCCTCCTCAGCCGCCCATAGTGGAGAGGCCGGGTGACCCCTTGGCAAGGACAGTCGTCAAATAAATGGCATGCAGACACCCCCAATTCCCAGGGAAAATTTGGCTCTGGTCTTCCTGCCATCACTCCTTGTTCTGGTTTCTTCTTTAAAATTAGGTTTGTTTGAACTGTTGCCACTCTCTGCATGGTCCTGTACACACAGCATTTCAGCTACTTGATGCAGGTCTTACTGCTGTCCTTGAATACTGTGGCTCCCCTTTTTCTCCCTCAAGGGCAGTGGGTGTCAGTTTCATGGAAAGAATGCAAGGGCTCTCCTGGACCAGGCCACTCACCAAGTACTCACCGTGAATGGCATTCACCTCCTAGCTGTTATTTTAGGATAGGAATTCATATTGTGCTCACACCAGTCCTACAAGCTAAGTAGCAGTATCATCTCCTTTATTTTATTTCAGTTTTCAAGACAAAGTCATGCTCTGTCACTCAAGCTGGAGTACAGTGGTGTGATCTCAGCTCACTGCAACCTCCGCCTCCCAGGTTCAAGCAATTCTCCTGCCTCAGCCTCCGAAGTAGCTGGGACTACAGGCATGCACCACCACGCCTGGCTATTTTTTTTTTTTTTTTGGTATTTTTAGTAGAGATGGGGTTTCACCATGTTGGCCAGGCTGGTCTTGAACTCCAGGCCTCAAGTGATCTGCCAACCTTGGCTTCCCAAAGTGCTAGGATTACAGGTGTGAACCACTGTGCCTGTCCTCATGACCTTTATAGACAAGTGAACTGAGGCCAGTGAGGTCCCACATACCTAGTGAGTGGCAGAGCTAGACATGGAGCCTGGACCATCTAGAGGCTGACCTGCGATTTTAGCACTGCCTCAGGCTGCCTCCCCCTCATCCTCTCTCCCTCCTCAAGCATCATCCATTTTCTGTGCTGCTTCAGAGCTCGCCACTGAATTCAGATGGGTCTGGGGATCAGTGGAGGATCAGTGGAAGGATCAGAAGGTTCTCTCAGGACCAGAGACACAGGCCTGGGTAGATGCATGGGAAGAGACCATGGCCAAAGTGTGGACAAGGGCAAATCAGAGCCATTGAACAAAACGTGTCTTTGGCTCCTTAGTTCTCCAAAATGATGCCTTTGCCTTTTAACAGTCGGTGTTGCTAAGGGAGTGAGAATGAGGCAGAACTCTAGCATTCCTATGCACCTGTACCCCCCACCTTGTATGTGGGCCATGCAAGATATTCCCAGAAGGATTCCTGTTTTGCCTCTTCCCATTTCTAAAGACTTCTGCATGAAGAAAGTTTCAGACTTTCTCAGCGTCTTGCCCTATTGCTTCTGCAGGGAGAATACTCTTCATTGTATGCAACTGAAATGCAGCCTGCTACAGCTCAAAATCTATCAGGTTCATTGAATCCCAATGTTTAAGGGAACTTAAACATTCCTCCCACTGCAGAAATTCCTTTCAAGCACCTCTGATTGATGCCCCAGAGCCTTGGGTCTAACATGCAGGAAGATGGGTGCCACCCCACCTCCTCCCTTCTCACCAGATAGCCTGTTTCATTTCTTGAATAGTTCTAATCATTAAAACGTTCTTCTTTATTTTGAATCAATGTCTCCCTCACGATACCTTCCACCAATTAATCCTAGTTTGATCTCCTGGAATTAATCCATTCTGTTTTTCACATGATAGTATTTTGAATTTATGAAGGCAGCTGAAAGTTCTTCTGGAGTCTTTATCCTTCAGCATCCTTTGGTTCTTTATCTGTTACTTCTATTCAGATATTCCTCAAAGAGAAAAAACATATTAAAAGGTCCTAGATTGTCTCTGGCATAAATTAGGCTCATGTAAATGTTTCCTCTTCTTCCTCTACCATATTCCAGTCCAAATGTTTGGGTAACTACCAATACTACGTATTCTGCTGAGAGCTGAGAAATATTAAGAAAATAAGATATGGTCTCTGCTCTTGGTTGTGTAACAGTAGCATTAACAACTAAATACTGACTGTGAACAAACTGCCTCCTCTTTCCTATAGCACTTTATGATTGGAATGGTAAATGCACTTATACTTATGTGCAAAGTGTCCTATTTCGACTGTATGAACTGTGGAACTCACTGCCTGCTATGCTATCTCCATCTTGTTCCTGCCTCTCTCCCACACCATCTTCTGGGTCCACTCTCTCTGTGTCTTTATCTCTATTCTTGGTTTTTCTTAATTGGCCCATCCACGAGCCCTTTCCAGTCCTCCTATATTTCTTTCCTACAGGATCAGGGCATTCTCCCTGCTAAATACTGCCCTTAATTAGTTAATAAACTCTCCCTCCACGACACAGGCAGCTCTCCCCCCAGAAAAACCAATGACAGATATGAACACCATTTGGTCTAATTAGTTCTGATATTTCACACAACATATTTGTGAGGTTTTTTGGAAGGAGGAGAGGAAGGCAGGAAAATGCTTCTGTTAAAAGAACAGCAGGGAGGCTCGGATGACAGGAGGGACAGAGTTTGGGGTCTTCGTTTGTAGCTGCAAATAGAGCCTTGGTGAAATCAGTACCACCTGGCCTAGTGATACTTGCACCTGTAGTTCTCCTTGCACCTGTAGTTCTCCTTGCACCTCTATCCGCCTGCACTGGCCTTCCTGGGGCTGAGACCCATATCCTTTCTTTATTCTAGTGGCACAAAGTTCCTGACTGAGTGACCTTTTTTATTATGACAGAAATCTATGCAGAGTGAGGTAACATGAGAGGGGCTTAACACTAGAGACCTGGGAATTTGGATTTGGGGCACAGCGTTCTAAGTCTGTCCTGCCTTTGGCTTGCTCTGTGACCTTGGGATGATTATTGAACTCGAAGGCCTTTTTTCAGTCTAAGGGCTACATAGGGGAGAGGAGGGAGGGGAGTAAAATCATCTTAAATTGCTAGAATAGATGTCTCTCAAGGTACGGAATATTGGCTATTAGACAGTATACAAATTAGGAGTTGCTGTTGACATAGAAAATCAATCCTATATTCCTCTGTCACACCTTCTGTCATCTGTTTATAACCTGCAAGTTTTAAGAGATATGTTTACTGCTCCAGAGAGCCCAATGTGCACCTTGCAACATGGGTTCAATCTCATGAACCCCATTGTAAGTCTGTAGCTGAGATCGGAAATCAACTCCAGGACAGACATTCACATTTATCACAGTGTCTAACCCAAAGTAGATTTCCATAAAGGTTGATAGGACCAGAATCCGAGCCTTACGATGATGCTATGGGAAGAGCCCTGGAGGGGGAGGAGGAATGGTTGGGTTTGCAACCAGGTTCTGTCACCACATAGTTTTGTGACCTTAGGTAGTTTATTCACCTTTCTAGTCCCATTTACTCATCTCTAAGACCAGAGAGTTAAATAACTCTCTAAGCTTTATAGTTCTAATGTCTACAATTTTATGACCAAACATGGCAAAGGGAAATGAGGGTATTTTAATAAACTTATTGGCTGAAGGAATGGGTAAAGCCAATAGAGTGAGTCTGAGCTCCAAGCTGGAGGGATCCCTGAGGGGTTCCTCCCAGCTGCTCCCATGGGCTGCCTCTGTGTGACTCTCTTGGGAATCATTGCTTGGGCTTGCCCGCCCCCCACCTACCCCCAGGCTACTGCACACCTCACCTCTGGTTATTTGGCCAGGTGGACACCTGTCCTGGTCCTTGTTTACCCTGCCCTTGTCCCATTCCCACTTTCTGCTATGATCTGAGCATTGTCCTATGGTGAGCTCCACCTACACTGGCCGTCTGTCCCAGCCATTCCTGGGAGACAGACTGCCTTCCCATGAAGCAGGAGGAGAGTGAAATCACCCACTCTAGTGGCTGCTGTTGAAGATTGTGGGCTGTGAAGTCAGCCTGGATTTGAATCCCAGCTCTGCTGTCACCAGCCTTCATCCTGGTGTCTCTGTGTTAGTTTCTAATGAAATTGAAATTAAAAACAAAAACAAAAAACCCAAACCATGTAGAGTACTTAGCACCATGTCTGGCCTCTGGTAAGAACTCAATAAGTGTTAGTTGTCATTGTGTTGATGTTGTTATTTGTGAGTTCTGAATCCCTTCAGAAACAGACCAGACATGAAGTAGAGATATTTTTTTGATTAGATTGATCTTTGGCAAAGCTGGATTAGGAAAAAAAAAAGTGGACCCAAGGACATGTCTTCCAAATACTTTCCCCCAATTCTAGACCTTAAGGCAAAGATCCCGCCTTTGCCTGTCCAACTCAGACAGGGACCCCAGACAGGGAGAGAGGCCCGAGGTGTGCACCATCTTAAACAAGGTAACTCTGCTGGGAGAAGATGAACTGATCCCAGGAGATGTGAAGCCTGCTCGTCCAATCATTGACCACTGTCTTTCAGAGTAGGAGGGACTCACTGGAGGGGCAGCATTCTCCTAACAGCTCAGCAGGGCTAGAAGTTCCTAATTCGTGGGGTGAGTTAGAGAGACAAGGAGGGGCTTCCCTCTACAGCTGCCTATTACAAACTCTCCTTTCTGGGTATAGCAACTGTTCCAATGGTGCAAAATCACCAGAAACTCTTATGAACGGACTCCTACTGAAGCTTCCAGAAGTTATTTTCCAAAAGTCCTAAATGACTTTCCATAAGACATTCTATTTTAACATACCTTTTATTTTTCATGTTTTTATTTCTTAATTTTTTTTTGCGATTGAGTCTCGCTCTGTTGCCCAGGCTGGAGTGCAGTGGCACAATCTCAGCTCACTGCAGCCTCTGCCTCCTGGGTTCAAGCGATTCTCTTGCCTTAGCCTCCCGAGTAGCTGGGATTACAGGCACCTGCCACAGCCCTCGGCTAATTTTTGTATTTTTAGTAGAGATGGGGTTTTGCCATGTTGGTCAGGCTAGTCTTGAATTGCTGACCTTAGGTGATCCACCCACCTTGGCCTCCCAAAGTGCTGGGATTACAGGTGTGAGCCATTGTGCCCGGCCTAACATACCTTTGAATCATAAACGTAACACAGTTATTGTGAAAAATTGAAACATGAAATACATACATGGTGACGGTCTGTAATCAATGTCTTCTACCTCTCTCGCCACCAAAACTTCATAAACAGTTTTGTGTTCACAGAACATTTTAAAACAATGTCTGTCAGCAAGGTTTGTGGATCAGGGGTAAGCTAATTATGTCTCACATTCTTGCTAAGTCAATGTGATGTAGAAAGACTCTGGTTCAAGTGCCCTAGGCCAGGTGGTTTGGGAAGTCATGCCCTATTTTGTCCACAGTGGGTTCCAGTATTTGTTCTCCTGCACGGTGTCAGGGCTGTTAGCCTTGGGCTAGATTTCTGCATCTCCAGAGTGATCTGTGTATTTCTAAAGGACAACTACTTCTGGAGAGTCCCAGGAGCAGACTTTAAGCTATGACAATGATGTATATTAGCCCACTGCGACCTCTGGGAGAAGTGCTACGACTTGAGGGTTCAACCAATACATCTCTCTCCCCATCTATACCAGTCCTGACCATTCTGCTGCCCTGAGTTCGGACCAAGGAGTATATACTTCTTATGAAGGGCCCTTGCCCCACTGCCTGGGAGAGTTTGGAAACAACCTACTGCCCCATCCCTTGGGCTCCTCATGCCTTTTTCCTCCTCCTTTCTTCCCATGGCAGGGGTTGGGCCCTACCCCTGAGCCCTGGACTCCTAACCTCCTTTGCCTCATTTATTTCCCAGAGCTGGGTCCAGTTTCTTGGATTTCCCCTCATCAGCCCTACTAAGTGGCCTGAATGTCCCCCTGATGCAAACACCATCTGTCTCCAGAAGTCTTATCATAGCATCCTGGGTCTCCACTCAGGTCAGCCTCTGGCTCATTGACAACAGTCTGGACATACCTTGACCTTGGCTCTTCGGTCCCACTCCTAGACCTTGTTCTCTGCCCTACCTAGACAGAGGGCTCTGGGCTGCAGGCAGCCCCCACAGTGGGTGGCCCATTCTCCCAGCCTTGATCTTCCCTGCCTGGCCGTCCTTGGCCTGACTGCCTCTCCCAGCAGGAGCCTCTCATATATTGAGAGACAATTGAGGCCACATCATTGGTGACATGTTCAGCTGTCACTGCTATTTCCCATGAGACCTTAAACTGTCATTCAAATACTGAACTGTCCGGCTAGTCTGCAGTCCTATTTGGCAATTTATTTATTGTCACTAATACTCTGTCAGAAAAATATTGATGTTCTTTTAAATATGTGATTTTTAACAGGCTTTCTCTAGGGAGTTTCTTGTATTTGAGGGCACATTTTCCCCTTAACAGACACAACCCTAATTTTATCCTGAAATCGAATAAGAAATCAGATGCATGTCATAGGAACTTATTTCATAAGCAACATCCTTAGGTCACGGAGTACGCCTGCACATACATGACAGGAGCTGGGGGCCATGAGGACACCCATGTCACAGAGTGCGAGGGTGGTTGTCCTCTTCACTCCTTCCCAGTGTTACCCATAAACAAATGCCTTGTTGAAAAACATTCCTGTCTTTATTTTGGGCCTCACTCTCCCCCTCCCCTTCCCCCCTTCTCTTCCTCCTTCCCCTTCCCGTCCACTTCCCCCCTCCCCCGCCTTCCTTTCTTTCCCCCTCCCTCTCCATCCACCATCCCTCCCCCTCCCTCCCCCTCCCTCCCCCCCTTCCCTCCCCCTCCCCCCCCCTCCCCCCCCTCCCTCCCCCTTCCCTCCCCCTCCCTCCCCCTCCCTCCCCCCTTCCCTCCCCCTCCCTCCCCCTCCCTCCCCCCTTCCCTCCCACCTTCCCTCCCACCTTCCCTCCCCTCTCCTTTTTTCTTTTCTTCCTGTCACCCAGGCTGGAGTGTAATGGCATAATCTCAGCCCACTGCAACCTCAGCCTCCTGGGCTCAGGTGATCCTCCTACCTCAGCCTCCTGAGCAGCTGGGACTACAGGCACATGCCACCATAGCTAGCTGATTTGTTTTAGTATTTTGTAGACACAGGGTCTTCCTATGTTGGTCTGGCTGGTCTCGAACTCCTGGGCTCGAATGATCCTTCTGCCTCGGCTTCCCAAAGTGTTGGGATTACAGGTGTGAGCCACCACACCAGGCTCAGGGCTTTTCTTGGTTATATCAGACTTACTTAGTTTATTGAACACTTCTATAGCATTTTCTATGCCAGGCACTGTTCTAAACACTTCCAAATATTCATCTACCAAACCCTTAGATAGCTTTACAAGGTGGATGTTATTAACATCTCCATTTCACTGATGGGAAAACTGAGGGAGAGGTTAATGAAATTGCTCAAGGTCACACATGGAGTAAGCAGCAGAAGTGAGATTTAACCCAAGGCTGTGTAGTGCCTGAATCTGTGTGCCTGCCCCCCGCCAGGCCACCCCTGGACCTGGGGCCTGCTCCCTGTGCTGTGGACAATCTCCTTGGGCTCAGGCCCCCAAGAGAGTCATGTCTCACTCACTCTCCGCGGGACATTGCATGTGTCAGGACTGGGCATGCCACATCCATGCTGCCTGCTATGCAGGAGTTTTCTTTCCGGAATCCATTTCCTCCACCTGGAAAGATGAATTGAACAGCAGAGTCAATTCCATGTAAATGGAGTGTCTGATTTGTCTTCAAATGAACTTGTAACAAAACCAGCATCACACCAGTCCACTTGGCTGCCACGTGTTGTTCCCAGTTCCTTCATTGATTGTCCTTTTCATCCTGTCCTCCAGCCACCTCAAGGCAGTTCATGCTTCTGGGAATCCAGACAGGTGCTCTCATCAGTCCATCTACTCCCCTGACATCCGGTGACATTCCTGGCCCTCTTATTTACGCACCTGGAATTTCTTGTGTTATACTAGTCCCCACAGTTCATGTCCTTATTTCACAATTTGGCGGTGCCAAGGGACCATGTAATTTGAAAAGGGAAGAATAGGTGGTGGAGCTGGAGGCTGAGATCAGAATGCTCTGTGTACTAGCAAAGCCCTGAGCCCCATCCTACTTCTTGTGACCAGTGTGGTATAGCCATACAGTAGTGGTCAGGGAAGATGACAGAGGGATCTGGGGTGCCTTTGTGCTTGCATAGCTTGGGTCTAAAGCAGCAGCAGGACATGGAGGAGTAAACTGGGAATAAGGAGAAGAGAGTTCTAGTACCTGGCCTCAGTTTCCTTACCTGTATAAGGAACTTGGGCCAGACACTTGGGCTTGGCTCCCTGGGCTCTGGGATTGAAGAGGTATGTGTGACAGGTGTCAGTGGTATGATGGGGAGGCCGGGAAGGTGCTCCACCCCTGGAATCCCACCACATGGTGCCAATTAGTTTGCTAAGGCCAGAGGCTGCTGAGGCCTTGCCTCTGCTCAGAGGCAAGGGGAGAGATATAGGCAGGCAACTAAAGTTAGAATTGGCATTTCAGATGGCTGGCTCCAGTTTAATTAACAAGGCCCTGATTAATAGATCAAGTGACATTTGCACACTTCTCTCCCGCCATATTCCACTCCCACCACTACCTGCCACCCCAACCTTCAAGGTGCTTCTCAGTGGCTTCATTCTCTAACAAGTGGGGCTTGATGGAGGCTCAAGGGCTGGAGAAGGAAGGTCCTGATCGGCAATGGCCAGGACAGGACTGTTGTCACCTCTGGGTCCCCAGCTCAGTGCCCAGCACACTGGCATTTAATTAAAAGTTGCTTGTTGAATGGCAGGTGTCAGATTAGTGCATTCCCAGAAGATGTAAAGAAGGACTGGGGTACAGGGACCCTTGGAGCTTTTTATTTAAGAAGGCAACTAACTGCAGAGGTGACGGGTGGTTCACGAGACCCTCTGCTGTGAAACTGAGTGACCTAAAGGACAGTGTCCAGATGTGGGTTCCCCCACAACAGCAACAAAGGGCAGCCCTTCCCTTTCGTCTTCTCCTGCCCGGCTACCCCCTACCAGCTCCCCTTCCCTGACCGGGCCACTGTCAGGCTCCCCGCCCATGATGGATTTTTCAGGCTTCATTTAGTGACATAACCATCCCAGTAAAACATACAAATGGTCCAACTGTGGATCCTAATGTGCAGTAAATGGTTTTTCACATCATATCATTTTTTATGGGGAGAAATTGGCTGTGTGCTTCCCCCTGCAGCCCCCTCCCCACTGCAGGTAGACTCTGGCAGCGGGAGGGGTTGCCTCCGTTCCTTCATCTGCCAGGCTGTCAGCTCTGCTCCAAACACCACTCACTCACTGGGGTGGGGGTGGTTCAGCTTTGATTAACTGTCCCGTGCGATATTAATTTCCAACAAGAGGCTCGCTCTGCTGTCTCTGCAGGAAGAGGGAGGTGGGGCAGTGGCGGGGGCAGGGAGAGAGTGCATTTCCTGATTGGCTTTCCTTCTTTGCCTATTTGCCTGTTCCTTTTCAGAAGGCACTGCCCTCTGCCGTAGCCCTTTCTTCCTGCGTCCTGTGGCCCTTGCTAGGTGTCCTTGACCCCTTACTTTGTCTTTCCTATGTCCTTTTACCTATGAAAGGGGATGCTTGGTGCTTCTCTCTGTTTGCCACATGGCAAGATTGGAGGGGATCTTTAAGCTCTCTGGTTAAGGAGACAAAATGACTGGGAGACCCTCTGGACCTCAGGAAGGAGGGCTTAGTGATGCCGAACTCAGTATCTTCCAACCTAAGCTCTACCACTGGGCCCTGGCAAGGTCCGTTAACCTACCTCTCTGGGCGGACTGCTCTCAAAACCGTCCCCATGCTCTTTCTGCCCCTCCGCACCATCCTGCCCAGGCTTCCCCAGTGGCTTCATTACCTCCCCTCTGTGCTGACCTGGGGGCATCTCTTTGGACTCCCCTCAGGGCCATCTGTCCTTTCCTAGATCATTCCCAGTGGCACTTCTGGAAGCACAGCCAAGGAGCGAGTACTTTGGGGAGGGCAGGCGATGTGCTGAAAAGGAGTCGGGTGATGATCTGACATCCCTTCCCCAACCGGGGACTCACCTTGCTCTCTCAGCAGCAAGCTCCTACCTTCCCTGCCTCTCTTGCTGCCTTCCAACCAGCTGCCTCCTGTGTGCCCTGGAAGGCACGGGAGGCAGCAGGCATGTGATGCTGCAGTAGCTTCCTTCCTCTTCCTGTGACTGCTGGCTCTGCCTCCATGGCCAAAGAGGCAGCTGGTCCTCTCTGCTGCACCACCAGCAGAGCTGGGGGAACCTGCCTGATGTGTGCGTTTTCCAGTCCACAGGTCAAACTCCACTTAGTGGCCTGGACTGCTGGTTGTCACTTCACCATGTGGCCAGCTTAGGGACAGGGATCGCTGCATGCGCAGCACAGAGAGATGCGCATGTGTGTAGATCCAAGCGTGCATCCATGCATGCAAATATTCATTTTGGAACAATGTCTGCACATTTGGCTCCCAGGCACAGAATAAGCATACCTAGTGCTTGAGAGATACTCTGGTGCCGAGATGCTGCGTTGGCAGGATAATTGCACCTGAACAAAGGGAAAGTACTTTGAAAATGTTAAGTTCTATAGAAATGTCAGGGCTGGTAGTGATGATGATTATTGTAAGACCTCTATTACTCACACTGGCATCAGACCACATCTCCATGGTGAGCCTCAGAAGGGACTGAAAAGAGGGAGAGAGATCAGCTGGTGCTTCCAGTCAGCTTGGACAATTGAGATGGGCCCATTCTGAGCCCACCTTCCCCAGTGAATAAAAACAAGCCAGCAGGTGCTGGGGGAGTGTGGCTGGAGTGGAGGGGAACTAGACCCTGCAAGGATTACTCCTAAGAGCTGTGAGGCTTGGCCTGCAGAGGACATGGTGGCTGTCAACCAAGATCTGAAGGATTTTTGTGTGAAACATCAATCAGCCAGTTCCAAGTTGCTCCTGAGGGCAAAACTAGGATGGATGTAGCATAAGGTTAGAGGTAGATTTCCTCCCAGTTTTTGAACTTCCCCAATCTTACAAGTTACCTTGCTTTTTCCTGTCGAAAGAGAGTAGGCAGTGGCCTGAGACCAGCTGTCAGCGATGCTGAAGGAATCTTGCTGTAGGAGGAAGGTCCTGCAAGGCTTCATTAAGGGTCTTCCCCACTTTTAGGAGTCTGGAGTTCCAAGTAATTATCCTCCAGAGAGGACATTCGAACCCAGAGCTACAGACACAAGGAGATCCTATGATCTCTAGAACTTGAGACCCCTCAAATCTGTACTGCCTCAAGGCCCCACGACCTCTTGGACCCCAGAAAACCAAAACTAAATGGACTGTATGTCCTGCAGGAGCCTTGGACACCTACTTGCAAGTCCTCAGGAGGATGGGCTATTGGAGATCTGGGTTCCAAACACAGAGATACTGGAATGAGGAAGACAGCGGTTCTCTGATGAGCTTTCTGGGATTTGGAAGAGTTCAGGTGAGTCCTTCCTGTCACCTAGCACACGCCGTATCCTGAATTTTCTTGCTTCTCTGTGGCCTGGCTTCACTCTTCATCCATCTCACAGGGGACAAGACCACAAACAGGAGCCGGACAAAGGAGGTGGGGGGCAACTAAACCCCTGATTTAGGAGACGAAAAGCACGGCAGTGAAAACAAATCTATTTAGAAGCCTCCAGCAGATTTGAGACACCTTGATTAATCATAACTTACTACACATTATTTCCCTATAAACAAACTACAATGTTACTCATATAAACAGCTTTATCTTGACAGCTGCAAAATGTCAGGATTTAATGTAGAATGAGCAGAGATACACCATATGTTACCACTCTGGGCCTGGAACACACTAATTCACAGCATATTGCCTCACACCGAAGAGGTGATTACAAAAGAGGGCTAGGCTTTTGCCTGGCCACGGTTGTGCACACCATCTCTGCGTTCCAGCCACTTCTTGCCCGAGCTGTCATGACTTAGAGCAGTACCGAGAAAGGCTCCGAGGGTTGCAAGCAGGGAGTAAAACAGCAACCCGGAAAGTGTGGAAGCAGTTGTATTGTTGTATTTCTAAAAACTGACTCCAATAAATACAGGTGTACCACACCGGGAAACCTGTGGTTACAGTGCAATTTTTTCAAAAAACAGTCAATACGTGCCTGGTATCCTGCTGAGGAGAACTGCGGCTACCTTTGCCAGGATGAAGGGCTTACAAAACACACCGAACAAATGGAACCCACTTCGGAAACAAACAATTAAGAAACAAGTTGAATGCATGAAGAAACAGAACTTAATGCTTGTGAAAAGGAAGTTTGTAAAGCTTTGCCACACTTAGCATGACAGCCCATAGGATTTTTTTTTTTTTTTTTTTTTTTTTTTTTTGAGACCGAGTCTCTCTCACTCTGTCACCCAGGCTGGAGTACAGTGGCGCAATCTCGGCTCACTGCAACCTCCGCCTCCTGGCTTCAAGCATTTCTCCTGCCTCAGCCTCCCAAGTAGCTGGGACTACAGGCACACGCCACCATGCCTGGCTAATTTTTTTGTATTTTAGTAGAGACGGGGGTTCACCGTGTTGCCTAGGCTGGTCTCAAACTCCTGAGCTCAGGCAATCCGCCCACCTTGGCCTCCCAAAATGCTGGGATTACAGGCGTGAGCCACCGCGTCTGGCCAGGACATAGTTTTATAGGCAGACCAGTTTCTGGTTTGATCTCTTTCCTTTCAGTTTCCTAACCTTCTGTATTTCTCTTATGCCCTAATATGGCTCTAAACCAGGGGTCAGTTGGGCCCACTGTATGTTTTTATTAATATAGCTTTCCTGGCATGCAGTAAACACATTGGTCTATGTGTGGTCTGTCTGCTTTGGGCTATAACAGCCAAGTTGAGTAGCTGCCTTAGAGACCATATGACCCACAAGGCTGAAAATATTTACTCTCTGGCCATTTATAGGAAAAGTTAGGTGGTCCCTGCACTGTGTGTTTGTCATTTTCTGGCTTAAAGACTAGAAGCACACAAGTATCAAGCTCTGGCAGCACCTGTGTCAATCCCCTTCTACTGGTTCTAGAACCCTGATTTCCTTTTGGGGAAGCACCACCCACAGTGGATGATCTTGGTAAGACTGCCAACCAGGAGGCGGGCATGTGACCCCAGCCCTGTGCCAGACCCCTGGACTGTGGCTGGCCAGTGGAGTGTGGTGAAATTGACTTGTCCTGGGGGCAACAGCTCCTTAAAGACATTGTGGCCTGTTCCTGCTGTCTGCAGTCCAGGCCAGCCCTGATTCCAGTCCCTTCCCTACACTCCCCATTCTCCATCAGGTGTGGGAACCACCTGTTTTCCCTCTATGACATGCTTTTTTCTTGCTTCAGTGAGACCTTGTTTCTGTTGCTTATAACCAAAGAAGCCTAATCAATGTCAACAGACTCTCAGCGGCCCCTTGCCATCTGTGGGTCAGGTCCACATTCAGACCAGCTATGCTGACTCTCCCTGATTTGGTCCTGTCGTCTCTCTCCCCTCCCCACCTCCCCCTGGCCCTCTGCTTCTCCTCTAAGGATCCCTCACACCAATACTCCATACTCTGATGACGTGCTACAGTCCTGCACAGAGCTCTGCTTTTGCCCATGGTATTCTCTCTGTTCTGTTTGGAACGCTTGCCTCTCTTTCCAACCGAGGAACCTGGTATTCATCATTCAAAACACAGTTCAAAATGTCTCCACCTCTGTGCAGCCTTCCCCAGGATTCCCAGGCAGAGTTAATGGCCCCTTCCATGAAGCTCCCATGGAACTTTGAGCCTCTTTATCCTAAAGCATTCCAGTTGCTCTGTTAAAATGTTGAGTTTACAGGGCTGTTTTCCTCCAACTTTCTGTGAGCTCCTTGCCATAAGGGAATAGTTTTATTTATCTGTACCCCTGGAGCATAGCAAGATTGTTGAATGTTAGAAGAATGAACCCCTTATGTTTACCATTGTTGTTATGTTTGACTGTTAAGTTATAATCTTGGTCCTAGCCCAGTAGTTTTCCAAACCAACGCAGCGTCTAATTGCCCTTTCTTCTCCCACTCTGAATTTATTCCTTGGCTTCAGTTACTGGCCTCTGGGCTTCGTCCATTCAAGCCCCAGAGACAGTTCTGTACCAGCTCTTTGGAGCTCGTGGCTAGAGCCCTGCTTCCTGATACCAGACAGGACAACATCCATCCCTCAAAGCCCTCAAGGGAGGCATGAACCTTCCAGATGTTTCCTGCCCTCTTGAATTGCTTTCCTGGCCTTCTTGCTTCTGATCCACCCTTGTCCACACCTGGATCCAGATTTCCTGGGCTGGCTTATCTTGCTGCTGACCTCTTGGCAGGCACCCTCTGGCAGGAGGTTGGTTTTGCTTCAGTGGCACACACAGTCAGGGCAGAAGTGTGTGCTAAAGGCCATCGTGATCCTCTTACGGGAAGGAGAGTCTTTAATTCTTTCTCTTTGCAGAGAGGGAAGTACTCCTGTGGGGAACACACAGCTGACAAGCTTTAGTGGGACAGTTAAAGCTCAAATTCCAGTGTGTCTGGTGCAGCTCCTTTCTCCTGGGCTGTATGTATGGGGCCATCTTGGAATCTGGAACTCTTAGTAAATAAGGATCACCTAGAAGAGATAGGCATTGTGATGCTGTGCAGGCTTCCTGGGGAGGAAGATAAATCATTCTCTCTGACTCATTTCCCATTGCTGCCTACTATCATGGTGGGCCAGAGTTTTCAGAGTGCAAGATCCTGTCTGGACGCCAGAGTCTTCAACATTAATATTAGTGAATTCTTTCTCTCCAATGTTCTTATGCCAGAAGGGCTCCTGGAATGTGCAAAACACCCCACGTCCTGATCCTGCTGCCTGGGTTGTGAAAGGTACTTGGTTTCTCTCCAGTTGGTGGAGTCATCCAAAGAAGCAGATTGTCCTATACGCAGCCCGGGTACTCCAAACACAGAAGCCTAATTATGCCCAAATAAGGCTTAATTCTCAAGTGAAAGGCTTGTTTCTGGATTTCTGAGCTCATTTCAGAAGGCAATTGTCAGACACTTGTTCCTGCTGCCAGGAACTCCTCCAGGAGCCATGAGGTCAAACTGCAGCCTTCCCCAGAATTCCCAGGCAGAGTTAATGGCCCCTTCTTTGAAGCTCCCATAGTGCTTTGAGCCTCTTTATCCTAAAGCACTCGAGGCATATTTGGTGAGTGAGAAGTGAATTTGGTGTAGAGGATGAACAAACATCCTGAAGTGTTCAGGACAGGTCTACACTGTCAAACAGGCTGCTGGATTGTTTCTGCAAAGTTTTGGAAAATCCTTAAATTCTGAAACTTCTAGTCCACAAACTGCATCTCCAGGACTGCCTCTTACACTCAGAATGCACAAAATCTTTGCCTGACCACCTGCCTTGTATTGGACTTGACCACTGAAGCCTGTGGTCCTGGTGCCCTTGCCAGAGTAAAGTGCAGCCTGAGCTCAGCCTCCTGCCCTATCCTCCTGGAGCCCCACTCTGCCCCGGACTTGGCCAGCTTACTTCCCCTGCTCTATGAGGCTGCCATGATGGCATCAGAAAACAGAAACAATGAATGAGATGCTGTCTGCAGTCCAGCGCCGGCACCCAGCTCTAAACTGGCAGAATCCAGCCCATAGGTTGTTACCTTTTCTGTCACTGGCTTTTTCTCCCATTTCAATAACTTAACTCTAGAACTCAAGAGACTCCTGGAACTTAAACTATCTAAGGGAGCAAAAACCAGCAACCAATCATTCCAAGCAAAGCTGGCTTCCTGTTTGTGTGGGCGTGGGGCACAGGGGTGCTGTAAGACATCGACCTGGGCTTGAAGAGAGTAACTGAATTATTAACACCTATACTCAGCAATGATATTACCCTGGGATATTATCATTTCTCACACTTGCTGTGTGTGTGCACACACATGTATGGATGGTGACAGAGTGAGAGCACAGAATGAGTTTCAAAGAAAACTATCCCCAGATTCTGATGACCTGATGCTGAGTACTGACTCTAACATTTGTCCCCTCTGAGTACACAAACAATGGACAACAGTACATTCAACCCCATGGGGAAAAACTAGGCTTTGGGTGACTGCTGGGAGTGTTGAATTTGCTTTAAAGGATTTTATGGATTCCACAGTTACCTCCTGGTTAGCAGAGCTGATGGAGGTGAACACTAGCATGAATCACCCAAAGCCAGTGGATAATCCCTAAATCATTACCATCTGTATTGAAATGTACCATTTGATCATTCCTGGGAACTGATTTGCCTTCCTAATTATGTTCTCCTTGGGCTGATGTTAAACTAACATTTCTTTCCAATAAAAAATAAAACCGGCTCTTAATACTTTGTTAAATCCACTGCGTATGATATCAAGACCTTAAAAAAAAAATAGAAAGGAGGGAATAAAAGACCAAAAGACAAAGAAGAAAAAGGAGGAGGAGCCTCGTCTTTGCTTCTGATTGATTTTTCTTGCTACAACTCATGAAGGAATTAAAAGTAGAGCCAGATCTCAGGATCTAAGCCTCCTGCATGTTCTCTACTCAGAGGAAAAAACTGCTTTCCCACCTCTAACTTGTGTATGGATGCTTGTGTGTGTACACACGGCAGACTGGCTGAGCCAGGCTCTGTGCGGCTCCATGCGTGGGATTCTGTTGACATTCACAGTCCTAACCTGTTTCCCCTGGAGCTCCCTAACTCCTTTTAGCCCTGGTTCTTGGTCCTAATCAGTACTTCTTCTATCTGTTACTATTTTTAATGCTTCATTTGTTCAAATGGCTAATACTCATATATGGTATGAAAGTCAAAATATCCATGGAGTTGGTCTCCCTCCCTCACCCCATACACCCTGTTGTTCCTCTCTGGAGGCGGCAGCTGTTACCACCACAGCACTTTCTGCAGTGTGTTTGGGGGCTCTGGGGGGACCAGCTCTTCTTGCTGCCCGTTGGAGTCAGCTGCTTGGGTCCAGTCCTCACAGTCACTGAGCTCTGATGTCGTGTGTCCCCTTGGCGTCTGAACAAGAGCTTTGAGCACATCCGTCCTCTTGGGCCTTCAGTGCCCGAAGAAAGGCACGTTCTGTCTTTGCTTCCACAGCCCTGATGCCGCTCCCACTCCAAGGCTGCTGCTTCTCCCTTCTCTGCTCTGTGATCTCCAGTTTGTGACCCCAAAGGCCTTGTCCTAGCCTCCGTCCCCTCCAGTCTCAAGGCAGTGTAGCCTACAAGTATGCCTCAATCTTCCCTCTGGAACTCTTACTCCCAGGCTCAGCCCTGCCCACCTGATCCTCCTGCCACCTTTCTGAGTGTCCCTCTCCGTCCCTGCTGCATCATGCCAACTTCCTCCACGCATGCTCCAGGCATTTCTTTTCCCCTCTCTGGTTTCACGCATGCACTCCTCATCTGTAGTGTGGAGGCAATGCTCAGATCCGGAACTCTACAGTTGACCCTTTTGTCAAACTCGAGACTTTATTTCCAACTCTTCTGGACAGTGCCACCAGATTGTCCCTGGCCAGATGGTGTCCAAGAGTTTAAATCCCAGCTTGTGTTCTCTCTGACACTATCCCCTCCTCTGACCTTTAGGATTTCTAAACATAGTTTCATCATTCCTCCAGTTACCTTAACCCCTCCACACATTTCCCTCATCCCCAGGACTGCTCAATTCTTCCTTCACATTTCCTGCCATAACCTCACTTTTATTTAAGTCCCTACAGCTACCATCTCATGCCCAGACCTTTCTGGGCCAGCATGTGAATGATGTCAGGGACCTCTTACTGGTTTTTCCTTAGCTCTCTGCCTCTCTCTTTGGGTTACTTGACAGATCATCTTCAAGACAAAGTCCCCCAGTAGGGTTTTCTCAGGTCTTTCCCCTAAACAGCGTTTTGGTTTTTATAGCCTTGATGAGCTGTTATGAAACAGACAAGGTTCTATAAATCCATACCTATCTTGGCTTCCTGGTCTCAACTACTAAAACAAAATACTTGTATATACATTTCTTGAAAACCATTTTGCTGAAAGAAAACAATCATTTAGCCGGACATGATACCCAATTCAATCTCAAACAGCTCCCAATTTACCTTTTTTACTTATCTGCTGTCTGATTTTGGTTTTACCACGCAGGGATTATAGTGTAGTTTCTGAGACAAAGAACCCTGGACTCATTCTGCCCAACTTTGCATCCCAGATCTTCTGCATACCTGCTGTGTCACCTTGCAAACATTTTTAAAACCCCTTCCAAGCTTTAATTTGTATACCTGTTAATTTAAAATGGTATTGATGACACCTATGAGGCAGGAAAATAGGATCTGGAGGCAGGGAACCTAAGGCTGTGTCACATGGACTTCCTGGAACTAAATTGAAAGGAAAACCCTAACCTTCCACACCTAAGTAACAAAAGGAACAGAGGCTACTCCTTTTGCAAACCCCCTACCTTTTCTGCCTAGCAGATGGAAAATTGGCTGTCGGCAACCAATCAGACTGATTGCAGGTGGAATCTTCATTTGGATAGAAGTGCAACTTTGTAACTTCACCTTAGCCTCTGATTGCTTTGCACAGGAGTGTGACCTTTGTAACTTCACTTCAGCCTCTGATAGGCTGCTTTCTGCAACCAGTCAGACTGATTGCAGGCCGCCACTTCATTTACATGAGGTGAGCATGAAGTGGCCAATGGGAAACCACTTGGAGGTATTTGGTTCCGAGAAGATTCGTATCTGGGCCCTTGAGCTGTCACTTGGGCCTGCTCCCGCACTGTGGAGTGTACTTTCATTTTCAATAAATCCCTGCTTCTGCTCTTTCATTGCTTCATTCTTTCCTTACTTTGTTGTGGAATTTGCCCAATTCTTTGTTCAAAACGCCAAGAATGTGGACAACTTGCAGTGAAGACCCTCTACCAGTAATACCTATATTATAAATTATGCTGTGGATTAAATGAAATAATATAAAATGTTTATCAGTTGCCTGGCATATAACAGTGCCAAATTAGTGTTCACTCTCAGTGTCACCTTTCCAAAAATGAGCCTCTGGTTAAAACAGAGTGACATACCCACTATCTGTCAAATAATGTCTTGTATATTCTTTCTTCTTTAGTTTTATTTATGGTTCGTGGTCTCTCTGAAAATCTGATCCCCACCTTTTTTTTTTTTTTTTTTTTTTTGAGACAGGGTCTTGCTCTGTTGCCCAGGTTGGAGTACAATGACTCCACCATAGCTCACTGCAGCCTCTAACTCTTGAGCTCAAGGGATCCTCCTGCCTCAGCCTCCCAAGTAGCTAGAATTACAGGTGCATACCACTGTAACCATATATCTATATATCTATATCTATCTATATTAGAGACAGGGTCTCACTTTGTTTCCCAGGCTGCTCTCGAACTTCTAGGCTCATGTGATCCTCCGGCCTTGGCTTCCTAAAGTGTTGGAATTATAGATGTGAGCCATCGTGCCTGGCCTCTATCCATTTTTAAAGTCCAAACTATATTTAGACTTCATGAACCCTTTCTCTGATTCCCACTCCAGTGGAACAGCTCTGTATGGAATGGTAGTGGTGAAAAGGTGCCCTCATATCTTTGTCCAAACCCATAGAATGTACAACAAAAGGAGTGAGCCCCAATATTAACTGTGAGCTTTCATTCATCATAATGTACTGTGTTTCCTCCACCATCTCCTGTCCAGTGCGCCCAAGGGAGTGGGTGTGGAGGAATTGGGGTTTTCAGTAGCATGCACTGCAGCACTGCTTCTAGCAAATGCTGCCCCTCCTGCACTCTGTCTCTGGCCCTGGCGTCTCCACAGCAGTCATTGCAGTGAAGTTCTAGAGTCCTGGACAGGAGAAGGAATAAGAGGACAGGAAGAAGAGAGAGATGATAGAATGGAAGACTCCCACTTCAGTCCTAACCTGTATGTCTGGCCTTCCATCCCCACCATCTCAGGGCTGACTGAGAACACCATGCTTGTCAGCAGGATAAAGGCTGAGTCCTCGCCAGCTGTGGCCTTTTTTTAAGGAAAAAATAAAAGAGAGAAAAATGCTGTGTCCCAAGGACAGACTGGAGGAAAAAAAAAAGACAAAAATAAATAAAACATCACATATGAAGATTCTCAGAGATAATGCATTTATAAACACAGAAATGGTTACAACGAAGACAGCCATGATGAGTGGGTATATACATATGTACACATATATATGTACAAATCCTTGTCCAGCAGCCAACCATGGCATCTAGGGAGCTAAGGCCAGTCTTTGCATTTGCCCTGAAGGCTCCCTTCTCCACAGCACCCCTTGTTTTGGGGTTTCATGGAGAACATAAAGCTCTATCTCTCCATTCTGCCCTGCTGGCAGCACCTGTCCCTGGTCCCTGGACCCCTCCCTGCCCTCAGGATGGGTGTGGATGGAGGCCAAGTCAGAGCAGCTTAGCCTATGCATCCTGGTGATCCCTATGCTGTTCACAGGGTGGACCCCTGCCAGTCCGGTGCCCTCAGGCTCTCTTGGGGCCACAGCCTGATCAGCTCTGACCCTCCACATCTGGCTTCCCATGATTGTCTTTGCTCCTCCCTCTGCCTCACAAGCCCTGCAGGTGGTTCTTGACCTCTCCAAGAAGACAGTGTCAGCCTAACGGGAGGGAGGTAGAAGGTGTTGGAGGTGGCAGTGTGGTTTCTTATCTCCCATCCCCCACCCCACCCCCTGCCCACACATGGGGCCAAAAGAAGCCGCAATGCTGGTAACAGGGCTGCCTGAGATAAATGAGCCTTAGGCCCTCTTCCCTAAGGAGAATGATGACCATCAGAAAGAAAGATGGCGTGACCTATGAGAGTGAGGGGAGCTGTGGCAAAAGGAAATGGACAGAGCCTTGGGCTCCTGGATTCAGATCTCAGCTCTATCACGAACTTACTATATGACCTTGGGTGTACCCTGCTTTATACAATAAAAGGGCTTCTGGAAAATGTTGACGTCATGTTATGAAGGTGCCAGTGTGTTCACTAACATTCTACTGGAAGTTAGAGATGCTGACATGCTCCAAGCCCCACACCAAGGTAAGCCCCACAGGTTCCACATTCCTCCAAGACCTTCACCAACAGCTGCTACCCCTCCAGTACCTCTGTATTCACTCAGGGCCAAACCATACCACTGCTCCAACTGCCAGGGGCCTTCCCACCTCCAGCAGCACACACAGATCCAGGCCAGGGATGGCCCATGTGCATGTGCCCCTGGGATGTGAGAAGGCCTTCACACTCTCTAGCTCACTGTCTCACACACAGCGGCACAGCAGACACTAGCCCTCCAAGTGTCACAGCTATCATCTAGCATACATGGATGTAGCCTCATAGAAGGGCACCTGTCTATGCCACAGTGAAGCACATCAAGGAGGACACCCACCTCTCTGCAGTTGGGCATGTCCATCTGAAACATCCCTTAGAAAACATAGGCACAAACACAGCCTTTCTGATCTCCAGCAGCATGGGCAGGTGGCAGTGACAGCAGCGGGGGCTCAGGCTCAGGCCCAGGCCCAGGCCTCCCAGACATAGCAGTAGCAGCCTTAGCCACCACTCATCCAGTCCTCTGCAGTATCCTCCCAGGATAGGGACAGCAACAAACCTTGCATCCCAGGGTGCCTTAACTTGACTCCCTGCAAGGCAGTGGGGCATCATAAGGACATCTGCCTCACTGTCACCACCAACACCACCAGCACCCTCCTGGTGAGCACCTGGCCAGCTGCTTGTTGCTGGGAAGAGGGGAAAGAAGTTCTAGTCTCTTCTTTCTCCAGCTCCTCTTGCTGGGAAAAGTCCTCCCCATCCTTGACAGGTGCTGGCTCCATCCTTAGACTTGAGGCATGGTCTTCCTTTAAAGGGTTCCATCTTCATCCTCATTCTCTACCTCTCTCCAAAAGGAACATCAGCCCTCCTGGCTGGCCCAGGAGCACCGGGATGGTGGTGTCCTCCAGCAGCCTCCCTGCCCAAGCACAGTTTTAAAATTGGGGCTTGGTGCTCCAGGGAGGAATTTGCCATGACTTCATAGAAATGTCAAGTGTTAGCACTGACCCCCTACCCTCCTTTTCCTCAAGGTTTGGACCTATGGAGGACTAGCGGCTGGCCTTCCCTGATATCAGACAGAAGGAAACCCTAATGCAGCCAGCTTCCTCTTCTGCTCTTGCCTGCAAAAGAACAGAGGTTTCTCATGTACCCCAACCCCTTGGAGCCATTTTCTTCCCCTCATGATCTCCCCTTACTCTCCCCTCATGATCTCCCCTTACTTCCTACCTGCTCTGGAAGAAGGAGGTTTGGGTGGGAAATAGATCTCCTTTTTATCTGTAAAGGGACAAGGGCTATGATGTGGTTCCCAAGGGGCCAAGGGGCCAAGATTCCCAGGGTAGTCAAGGGTGGCTTAGAAGTGTGGGTTATGGTTTTCCTGGATCCTTCCTCTCCCTTTTCTGCGAGCCAAGACCCTCTCATCTCAATATCCCCTGCCCAGCCCCCAAGGAGCTGTGGGAGCTTCATGTACTCCATGAAACCCCAAAACAAGGGGTGCTGTGGAGAAGGGAGCCTTCAGGGCAAATGCAAAGACTGGCCTTAGCTCCCTAGATGCCATAGCTGGTTGCTGGGCAAGGATTTGTACATATATATGTGTACATATGTATATACCCATTCATCATGGCTGTCTTTGTTGTAACCATTTGTGTGTTTGTAAATGCATTATCTGTGGGAATCTTCATATTTGATGCTTTATTTATTTATTTTTGTCTTTTTTTTCTCCACCCTGTCCTCTGGACACAGCATTTTTATCTCTCTTTTTTTTTTCCTGAAAAAAAAAAAAAAAAAAAAAGGCAGATTTCAGAGAATAGCCCAAATGAAAAAAAAGAAAAGAAAAAAAGAAAAAAAAAGAAAAGCAAGAAACCAGTTGTTATAAGGCAATTTAAAAATGAAGGGAAAGAGTTTATACACAAACCAAGGGGTGTTTTTAGAATATTGTATGGGAATAAATTCGTGCAAAAGAAAAATGTATAATGTATCAATTTTGTCTCATCAATTGTAACAAATATACCAGATCAGTGCAAGATGTTACTAATAGGATGGACAAGGAGGGGTATATGGAAGCTCTCTGGACTTTCCACTCAATTTTTCTGTAAACCTAAAACTGCTCTAAAAAATAACGTCAATGAAAAACAAAGATCTGACTTGTCTCCGTGCGAGCTCCTCCAAGGCAGGGATTATTTTTGCTCATTTCTTTATCTTCAGCCTGAGGCTGGTCTGGCTTGAAGACACATAAAAGACACCCTTCACATCGTGTTGTAAATTCTTCTTCTTTCTTTTCATCCTACAGTCAAGAGACAGTGTAGTGTTTTTGTTTTTGTTTTAAATAAAAGCACGAAATTAGAAAGTCTGGGTTTAAACCCTGGCTTCTTTTTATTTGCCTAGTTATATCAACAAGTTATTTAACTAACACAAGTTATTTAACTTATTCGAGTCTCAAAGAAATTAAATTATTATCTGTAAAATGGGGATGATCATATTTATCCATTAGATTGTTGTGAAAATTAGAGCAAGAGATGCCCTAAGCCAATAGTTGGTGTCTCATTACTAAAGTTAAACTTTATTTCTTTTCTTTTCTTTCCTTTTCTTTTCTTTCCTTTTTATTTTTGAGATGGAGTCCCGCTCTGTCTCCCAGGCTGGCATGCAGTGGCGCAATCTTGGCTCACTGCAAGCTCCGCCTCCTGAGTTCACTCCATTCTCCAGCCTCAACCTCCTGAGTAGCTGGGACTACAGACACCTGCCACCACGTGCGACTAATTTTTTGTAGTTTTAGTAGAGATGGGGTTTCACCATGTTACCCAGGATGGTCTCAATCTCCTGACCTCGTGATCCGTACACCTCGGCCTCCCAAAGTGTTGGGATTACAGGCGTGAGCCACTGCACTTGGCCAGCTTTATTTCTTTATTGCCAATTGACTTATGAAAGGAATAAGTTCTTGGTAAGATACTGTAAAAACAAACAAGAGGTGATTGATTTATTGACCAAAATGTGTGGCCAGAGTTGGAAAGAAGGTCAGATTATTTTGTGATAAGGATAGGCATAGAGAACATCTTCAGATATGTTATTACCTGTAACATGGACAAAGCTCTACAAATGGTAGCTGAATCTGAAATACTGTTGCATAGTTGTGTTAGTGGTTAGTGGTTAGTGTACAGAGGTTTTCACTTAAGTCTTCATCTTGCAGACACAACATCTGAAACACATGACCTCTAAGGTAACTGTGGTAGAGGATCAGGTCTAGAAATGTCTTGCATCGCGTCCATTCATCCTATTGGTAGAGCTCATTCATTCATGTCCATTCATCCTATTGGTAGAACTCATTCATGTGGCGCTGGTCTTACTGCAAGGGAGACTGCAAAATATGGTTTTCCTTTGTGTGTTTAGAAAGCGGAAATGGTGTAGTAAGTACAGAGCACAGTCTCCACACAATCATCCTAACAAAAGCCTTCAGTTTCAAAAATGATTTTTTCAATTCAATTCTGTGCTGGTGCAAATGAAAATGTCTAAGTGCTTTTGTTTGAAAATATTGATTATTTCAAATAGTGGCTGAATTGAAAGATCAAGAAGAGAAAGGGTGATCTCCCCGTAATTGAAAGAGAGAAGACCAGTTTCTTCTATAATACATTATTTGAAGTGGGGCTTCAACATTTTAATGATGATAAAGAAAACCATCTCGTTCACTTCAGCCAATCCCCAAAGAAAATGGTCTTCTCTGAAACTATGGATAAAAATGTCAAAAGTTAAAATCCATCTCTGTCCACAAGTTAAAAGTAAAGAATGATATAATTTTGCCAAAGAACCAAAGCCAGAAGTCACTGTGAGATGTGGAACTAGAATAACTGGAGGAACTTCCCTAGTTTAGACTCGGCACACACATTCACTTCACTGGTAGAAGTTCATTAAAACAATTGGATTGACAGATGACCAGATCACTGTTTTCATCTCTAACCCACATAGTCCAAAGCAAATACCTAAATCGATGAGAACATCTTGAGGGACCAAGTGGTCCGGAATCCTTTGGTTTATTAGAATTTCAATTACTCTTATTTGTTTGATTTAGCAAAGCCAGCCTAATTTAATTTGTAACATTTATGATAATACTATTTTGGTGCTAGATAATCATCTTGTAGCTCATTAGGTAATTTTCATCACAAATATTTATCATCAAACATGCTCAGTCCCAGCCCAGTCAGCAGAGGTGCAGAGGTGACCAGCATGCCTCTTGTTCCCCACCCTCTGTTCACACACAGAGCCCAGACACAGGACTAGGTCCATGGAACAGCCCAGATGCAATAGTCTCCTTTCTATTTGTGCACGATTTCTTCCTTAAGTACTCATCTCCTCCCTCTTACTAGCTGTTGAAAGCAGAATCATAGCTTCCTCACTCACAAACTGTATCCAGAGAGTTACAGAGATCCTTATAAACCTTTTGGCATGGTGGCTCCCTTGTCGTAAACTCTGTTATTATTTGCTTCCTCCTCTCTTTCCCCATGATGTCATAGTTTGGAAAAGGGGCTCCCAAGGGCAACAGCTAAGCCTTCCAGAGGCCATGAAAGGAAGACAAAGGAAATGAAGCACTCACTGAGCACCTTTCATGGGCCAAAGATCTCAGCCGCATCTGTTTCAGTGATTCCCTTTATCCTCCGCAGGAAGCTGAGGGAGGGAGAAGGTATTATCTTCATTTTGCAGATGAAGAGTTTGAGGCTTAAAGAGGGTGCGAGTCTTGCTCAAGGTCAAGGTCACACAGCTGGTCGGGGCTAGAGCTGGGATTAGATCTCATATCCACAGAGTTCCATGTCCAGTGCTCTTTCTGCCACTCTCTGCTGCATCCCCCGAAGGCAGCAGTGACACAGGTGGAAGGATGAGGTGGCAGCAACCACACCTGGCCCTGTGAACAGTGCAGTCCCAGAGGGGAGAGACTTCCTAACGCCAGCCTGCCTCCAGGAATCTGCTCACCTGCCACACACTTCACCCACCTGAGGGCCTCTGCCCTTCACCATGGAGTCCCATCTGCTCTCTGGCCTGAAGAGTCCCAGGAGGATCTGCAGCTGATCACACCTGTTAGCTTCAAGGTGGGCTCCTCTTGCTGGCTGTGATCTGGGAGTCCTGCTGGGTTTGGAGGGAGCTGTACTGGGCAGAGTGGAGGCCGGTAGCTACACCAGGAGGAAGGACATGCTAGGGACCCCTTTCCCTGGCTGCACAGCCCCTGACCCGCCACCCTGCCCCTGTGAGTTTTTCCATGGGAAAGGACTTTGCATTTCTGTCTCCAGGCCAGAAGGGAGGAGGGAGTAAAAGGCCCTGAAGGGGAAAGCCTCCAGTGCAGAGGGACCCCATTTGTTCCCACTTAGACCCCCTGTCCTTGGCACAGCCTTGGGCACCATTGTTGGCTGAATAAACTTTTTCTAAGGGTCTTCTGAATTCACCCTCTTCCACACTCTCTTGCTCTGTCCACATACACAGTTTACTTCCCCTCTGTTATTTTTGTTTGTGTAGCAGATTTTGAGGGTCAGTGGAGGGTAAGGGCCAGTGAGTTAGAGGAATCCAGGAGGGGACATTGGAGAGAAAAGAGGATCCTGGGCCTTTCCAATTGTCTTTGCCTTCTCCTGAAGTCTGGCTTGGATCCTGCTGTTTCGCTACCCAAGTTTCATGGGGTTGTTAGGTGGCTACTTCGCTGTGATCCAGGGAAGTCTCCACACATTCCATAGCTGAGTGCTTAGGAGCTCAAGAGTTCAGTGGCACACTGAGCCTTATCTTCACGGAGCACCATGGAGCAGGGCAGGGAGCAGCTGCTGAGGTAGTCGCAGGGAATTGGGCTCCTGCAAGTCCTCCCTCTCTGCTTCTCTTCTCTCGCTGGCAGCCTCTCATCTGTAGGTAGAGGGGTTCACCAGGTGATTTCTGAGGTCCTTTCCAACCCCAGTATTTCTTAATTTCTGAGCTTCCTCAAGAGGTGCACTGCAGCCCTTGCATTTCTTTGATTTGGAGGCCACACGACTCTCCAAAGCGACAACTGTGTTCTTGTAAATCAACCTGCAGCCTCTCTAGAGTACACACGGGCACATAGGTATCCTATAAATTCCTGTGAACATTTTACATGTATTTTCTTAGAATTGGTATTGGCCCTCACATGAGGCCATGCCCTCACTATGAACCCAGTCCTTTAATCTCTTTCTTTGTGTTTGCAGCCCGGCCTAAGGGCTGTCTCTCCATTTCCCTGTGCTGCTGTCACCGTTTACATATCCAAGTCACTGCAGAGCCAGTTGCTGCTGACCAGCTAATCCAGTACAGCTTGATTCAGTATATATCCAACACCTTTATGCGTAATTCATTGGTTTAGGGCTCGGAGTTATCAAAGATCTGTGCACGGTCCCTGCCCTTGGGGAGCCCACAGCCTGGTGAGGATTGGACAGTGACAGAGGTGGCATGTGGGAGGGAATGAGGCAATGCACAGACAACTTAATTCTAGGAAATCAGGGATTCTCTTTTCCAAAATTCTTATGAGTCCCATTCCCACTGGCCGTGCTGGGCCTGGAGCATGTGTGAATGTGGCCACATAGGACCCTCTGTCCAAAGGAGAAAAGAGGAGCTTATTCATGGCCCTGGGGCTTCTACCTGCCTTTTCCACTTGTCACAGCAAGAGAGGCTTCTACCATGGGTATTTTGCTGGGGCGAGACCATGCACTGCATGTCTGTGGGGTGTGGTGGAAGGAGCTCCAGAGGGCAGCCTGGAGGTCCGAGACCCAGCCTGGCCCTTGTGCTCACTGACCGTGTTAGCTTCGTCATGTCCTGACCTCTCTAGCGTGGGTGTCCTCATCTGTGCACAAAGTGGTCGGAAGAGCTCATTTCCGAGGTCCTCTCTGGATTTGCTGCTGTGGCTCCCCAAACTCTGTTCAACCCCATGAGCTCCCGACTTCATGCACAAGGGGAAAACCCTCAGCCTCCAGCCTCCCCTTGAGCCTCCAGCTCCCTCTTCTAGGTGGGAGGGTCCCTCTCTTTGGGCTCCTGTGGGAAAGAAGCAAACACTATTAACCCCTATTGGTCTCCTGGAAAATGGTCCCCTCAGGCTTCTTTTTGTCCCAGCCGGGCTTCCTTCCCTCCTCTCAGCACACCTGTGCAAATGCCTGCCTTCTCCCTAACCTCATCCCAAGAGCCACTGTGAATCAGGGAATTGAAACCGTTTTTCATATTAAGCAAAGCATCTGCCACAAAATCCCATCACACATTTAAAATCCAATTAGCAGTGATTTGGGAGGATGTTCTTTTTTAGGACTGGATCATCCATTTACTCCATTAGAATAATTGTGAGTTGACTTGAACAGGCACTGAGGTCCCCAATGTAAAGCCCTGTCAAGGCCCTTTAGGAGCCACCTCTATAAGAAA
This sequence comes from Macaca thibetana thibetana, assembly GCF_024542745.1. Lineage (NCBI taxonomy): Eukaryota > Metazoa > Chordata > Mammalia > Primates > Cercopithecidae > Macaca > Macaca thibetana. The sequence continues at coordinate 27,015,192 of NC_065580.1, read as the reverse complement.
GATGACATTGATGTGGATAAGCAAAGTGTAATGGAGACCTGGTGGCACAATGAGGTTATGAAGAAGTTACTTCATAGCTTTTTATTGGGCAGTGGTCTTGTGAATGTCTCAGGTAGGGAGGTACTATTGGGGATAATGTCACCTGTTAGGACAGTGGAGGCTGGTGTGTGTACATGTGTGCATATGTGTGTGCATTCATGTGCGTGTGTATGAGTCTGTGTGTTTGTGAGGTTAGAAAGGATGTGATTGGTTAGGGCTCCAAATGCCTGGAAGAAGGTGAGTTTTATTATCAGCTCCAGCATCTGTAGGAAAGCCCAAGGAAAACATTAGCATCCCCAGCATCCCTTCTGTGAAGCTGAACCCCTCAGCCTCTCCAGATAGGGGATCCTTGTTTCCATGCCTGGAGACCCAGCCCTCTTGCAAGTGGCTCTCCATAGAGGCAATGCCTCCAGAGAGACTTAATTGGCAATGCTTCACTGAGCACAGAAACCTGGGATCTGATAGTTCCTGCCCTTTAAATTGTCAAGGAAGGCAATGTGCTCTGAACTGCAGCTGCTGGGAGTGCAGGGGTACCCAGTTTAGAGTCTCCTCTGTCTCCCAGCCTCTGCTTCTGAGTGTTCTGGGAGCAAGAGACAGCAACAGAGAAATGGACAGGTAGATGAGGCACGATGACCAACATAAGCTCAACAAGCCATTTTATGGTCAGGCCATGAGGATCCTGGGGAAGGCAAACCTGGCTTTGTCATCCAGGGCCAGGACCATGTGAACTGAGTGCAGCTGACACTCTGTGGGCATAGCCAGGGCTGAGCCCTGTTTTGGCTGTTTCCGTGTGGTTCTGCCCCTTGAAGCATATAGTTGTGTCACCCGGTGATCCAAGTCTTGATGATTCAGGGCTCTTTCTGGGGTGAGACTTCATCTGAACAGCTGTCCTAGGGCTGGGATGACAGGGAGCCAGGAGGCACATGTCTAGGTTTTTCCACTAAGGGAAGGAGAGTCCTGGACAGCGCTGGAAGGAATGTGATAGTGGACAGATGAAATCAGGAGCAGAGACAGTATGAGATTAGGACTTAGGTGAAGAAAAGTAGAAATAGGGTCAGGTGAGGTAGCTCATGCCTGTAATCCCAGCACTTTGGGAGGTTGAGGTGGGTGGATCATGAGGTCAGGAGTTCGAGATCAGTCTGACCAACATGGTGAAACCCCATCACTACAAAAAACAAAAATTAGCCAGGGGTGGTGGCATGCACCTGTAATCCCAGCTATTCAGGAGGCCAAGGCAGAAGAATAGCTTGAACCTGGGAGGTGGAGGTTGCAGTGAGCCGAGATCGTGCCACTGCACTCCAGCCTGGGTGACAGAATGAGACTCCATCTCAAAAAAAAAAAAAAAAAAAAAAAAAAAAAAGAAAAAAAAAAGTGGAAATAGGTGAGGTCATGAGTAAATCCTCAAGAAAGTTTTCCTAGAGGGTTCTTAATTGAGATGGATACCATGGAAGGCTAGGATCAATTCATGGCCTTGACGTATTTACTTGGAGCTTAGCACAGTCCATTATTTTCTATCTCATATGCCATATCTGAAACACTTTTGATTCATCCAGTTTATTTCTTAGCCTGACCTTTGATAGTAATTTCCTTGAGGACAGTTGTCATATGTATATTTATTATGCATCCAGGGCATAGGAAGCAGGGAAATGCCCATTCCACTCTTCCCTTCCTCTTGCCTTAGTTTTTAAATAATCAGGCTCCTTTTGTTTTCTGTTTTGTGCACTGTCTTCTGAAAGGAGAAGGGGGAAATAAATCAGATAGGGAAATAGGAAGAAAGTAAACTGCTATTCTTCAATTAGATTAGGACAGAGTACTTCCTGGGGCAGCGTGCAAAGTCATTGTATATTTGTTGAATGAATATCCAGAGATCCCAGAATCAAAGTAGGGAATGTATAGCCAAAAGGACATAGAAAAAAATATTATCTTTTTTGGTCTCCCACTGACTTGCCCTTGGCCTCTATGTAAAGTTGCGGGCGCGTCCTCACCTGCCAACTGCTGTAGGTTTATTTCACATTCTCATTGTGTGTGTGGGACTCCCAGCCTCACCACTCTATCTTGTGAAGCTGGGGCTTTCACCATGTGGTTCATGCCTCCAGTCCTAGAGCTTTAATGCATAGCAACCCATGACACTCCTCAATTCATCCTTGCTAATCAATTGGTCTCTAATTACCTCCATTAGCATTCTTATTAGCTCCACATCAGAAACTCTGAACCTGTGGACTCTTCTCTTTAGCGATCTCTGCACCTGAGGTCCTATCAAAGCAAGATCTGGGCCTTAGTATTTATAAACATTAGGCTAATTTCAATTAGCTCTCTCCTGCTCCTTTTCCTCTTCATCTTCCTCCTTCCTGCTCCCTGTCATTGCCCATGTGGATTAACATTTACACTCCTCTGGCTTAACTTCTACTGTGAATATCCAGTCTTATCCACCTCTGAGATACAGGCATAGGAGTTTCCAAAAAAATCTTCACTTTACAGCAGGATGAATAAGACCCAGCATGGGCTGGCCAGGCTCACGTGGACAGCGCACCTCTATTCAGTGAGCTCTCTGAATCTTCTTAGAACCCATAGTACCAAACGCCATGTACAACAGAGTAGGTGCTCCATAAATCTGCGGCTGTACTGGAAAAGATTGGAATATGTTCTCTCAGAGTATGAATACTGTGTTCTTCAGCATCTTCTCCTTAATCCCCATATGATGATAATCGTCATCATCATCATCACCACCACCACCACCACCGCCACCACCACTATCTTCATCATCTTAGAGCTCCACAGTGCTGAAACTCACGGCCACAGTGGCTGATGGAAAAATCCATGTACAGGGAGGAAATGTGACTATCTCAGCTGATAGCCCTCTGTATCTGAGGCAGAGCATCCTGCCCTGATACGTCTGTGTAGCCTTGGCACCGCCATCTGGATACCTCTTCTCCCACCTTTAATGCTGTCAGCCAAGCTAGTTGATTAGTTTCTTCCACTCAGTTGCGTCCTGCCGCTCACTTGCTGCAAAAATGTTCAGAGGACAGATTGCGTTGATGAGCACATTTCAGAACTTGGTCTGTTCACTTCCCTCTGCTTCCCATCCTGTGCTGGTGGGTGGTCTTATGTGACAAGCAAGGTCAACAACACCTTCCTTGGGCTGATCCCTCCTACAGTGAGCATGGGGAGAATGAGGCATCTCTCCCTAGTTACAAATGCTGCAGGGCTCTCCCACTTTAGTTCAGATTAAGGGACCGAGAACCCAAGGTGGAATGCCCACAGTCCTCCATGGTGAACAGATAAAGCAAATAGGATCCAGGCTGGGTTTCCACGAGCCCAAGTGGCTTGTGTACCCTGATTCCTAAACTTGAGCACAACTGTACCCAAGAAGACCCTTGGATCTCGGGAGGATCCAGATGCTAATTAATTAGGGAAGGGCTATGGGGAGCCACTATGAGGCTCATTCAAACTAGACATTCCGTATGTTCTCACAGGCCTCTTTTGTACTGGACAGCTCCACAAAACCATCCAGCATAAGCATTGATGATCAGAGAACTCTGATCTTTATGGGGAATAAGCAAACTCCCCATTTTCTAGATCCAGGCAAGGAACAATACTTAAGTATTGCCTACACGGAATGGGGCTAGAAGTTAGCTTATTTTGCAATTAAAATGAAGTGTGGTTCTATTTATATAAAGTTCTAGAACAAACTGAGAGTCTATTGCAGAAAAAGTCAGGAAGGTGATTGCCTTGAGGTATCAGAGAGTGGGGGAGAGAATTCCTGAAGAAGGGCCACTAGAGAATTTTTTAGAGTGTTGGCAAAGTTCTGTATCTTCATGTAGATTTGGGTTGCAACAGGTATCTGCATTTGTCAACATTTAGCAAATATACTCTTAAGATGTGTGCATTTTATCATATGTAAATTATACCTCAAAATAAAGGAAATCTGTAACAAATCTTGAAATCTAGTTAATGATATCCATGCTAGAGTATTTAGGGAGAAGTGTGGTAATGCCTGTAATTTACTTTAAAATGCATCAAAAGTAGGACGGGGTGACGGATGGATAGAGGGATGTACAGATGGACAGGAACATGAGAATGCACATCTAGGAAAGTGTTAATGGAAGAATTTAGTTGGTGGGGAGATGTGTGTTCACTGTAAAATCCTGTCAACTTTGCATTATGTGTGACTTTTTTTCATAATAAAATGTGGGGACAAGAATAAGATGGGGCAACTTGAAGGAAGACAGAAGTCTTTTCCTAATTATTTTCGTTTCTGTGTATCACTGCTGAAACTGTTTTAAATTCATAATTATCCCAGTTTCACTGGATTCAAAAGGGTCAGATGCCACCATTTTATTTTAAAGCATTAGTCAACAACAGACACTGAAGACAAAACTGCTTCTTAATCTCATTAAGGGATAAACGTACCTGGAACCAAAATAAACCCCAAGGCCCCAAGTGGCTCGTTCAGTGCAGCCTCAAAGTCAGAGAAATCAGGGAGATGCTGTGAAGGCAGCGTTACAACTTGCAGGAGAACGCAGGGTTTCGAACAGAATGTTCCAGGTGGCATCATGTGAGATCACCCAATCAAGATACTTCAAAAAATATCCTTTATGAAGCTGAGAAATTCGTTTTCATCCTAACCTCAATAAAACTGACTCTAGCCAGGTGCGGTGGCTCACGCCTGTAATCCTAGCACTTTGGGAGGCCGAGGCCAGTGGATTGCCTGAGCTCAGGAGTTCGAGACCAGCCAGGCCAACATGGTGAAACCTCATCTCTACTAAAATACAAAAAATTAGCTGGGTGTCATGGCGCATGCCTATAATCCCAGCTACTCGGGAGGCTGAGACAGGGGAATCGCTTGGACCTGGGAGGCAGAGGTTGCAGTGAGCCAGCCTGGTCCGGCCTGGACGACAGAATGAGACCCTGTCTCAAGAAACAACAACGACAAAAACTGACTCTACTAAGAAACTGGAATCCTTGCTAGGCGGTGAGAGAATGCCAATGTCTGGCCTGTTCAGATTCACTTAAGGTGACTGCTCTGCCCCTCTGGCTAGTGTCTGACTCTCCTGTACCCCTTTGGAGATGTGACCCTAGTAGCTGGGTTGTCATGGAGAAGTTGTGCTCTGTGCTCTTGACTCAAGTCTAGAATAAAGTTTGACATTTTTACATACAGTTTGCATCTTAGATCCAAAATGAGCTTGTTATGTCACCTGAATAATTGTGGATCTTTACAGCTCAGTCTCTGTACAGAATTGCATGTAAAAAGGTACAGAAAGACATCAGCAAAATGGCACTATAGAAGGAATTTCAGGCTTTACTCGTATCTCTCAAAGAGCATCTCTTAATGTTTAACACAATCCCAAACCCATAGCAATTATTCAGAGCACTTTGTTTCTGTTCAATTAATTCTTGTCTATTTTGTATCTCTCCAGAACCTACAAACAAATCCCCAAACTCTCTCCTTTTTAGTTTTCTCACTCTCTCTCTTTTCTAGCTTTTCTTTTTTTTAATATGTAAAGGATCTTAGACTTTCTGGCTCAGATCCTCCTGCTTCCCCTCACCTCTAACCTCTCTGATTCTATCCACCCATTCTCCTGATTGCATCAAAAAAGATGTGAGAATCTGGCTGAACATTTTTCCTTTGGAGTTTATGTGTGTGCAGGGGTAGTGAGAGGGCAGGTGGTTGTGAGGGATAGAGGGAGTTGTGGGGGCAGTGGGGGTGAACAGAGGCGGGTCTGGATGACCAGAAGTTTGAGGGGTAAGAGAGAGGCGATGAACTGATGGGGTAAAAAACACTATTTTTATAGTATGTACAAGTTGTCTTTCCTGACACTTTGCACAAGGTAAACACTCAAAGACAGTTCCTTCTTCCCAGCCCCTTCCTTTGTCTTCTCTTACTTTAAGGTGAATCTCTCCCCTAGAGCATATTAATTGTTCAGTTTCTAGAGACGTTTTTGTTCAGTGGCTTCCCTGGGACCATAGCATTATAACTCCTGATACCAAAACGATCACAAGCAGTTGGAGTCCTCTCCTCCTTTTTCTAAGAAACCCCAACCGAGACCATGGAGGTGGCCTCAAGAGAAAAGCATCTCTCTCCAGCAGCTGTGAGCTGATCAGAGTGAGAGTGGAAGTTGCTGCAAAAAAGAAAGAATTGATTTGGCTGTTCAATAGTGAGCAAGATAAAAAGCTACTGACTTGAGAGCCTGACATTCTTTGATCAGGGCTGAAGCTCCCTTCATGGACCCGCACTCCTAGACTCGGCCATCTGCATCTCCTGGCTGGTGGCGGAGGGAAGGGCAGGCAGCAGACAAGGGGAAGGCCTTGCCTTACTGGGTCTGTGAGTCGTGCTAAGGGGCTGGGACTGAGCATCAGTTCTCAGTCTTTCCACGAGGCAGTGAAAGTCCTTGGCAGCCTGGAAAAGACGAGGAATTGAACAGGAATCATCAGAGCCTGGTATTTATTATATTCTGCTTCTTGCCTGTATTAGTCAATTTTCACGCTGCTAATAAAGACATACCTGAGACTGGGTAATTTATTTAAAAAAAGAGGTTTAATGGACTCACAGTTCCACGTGGCTGGGGAGGCCTCACAATCACGGCAGAAGGCAAGAGGCACATCTTACATGGCGACAGGGAGAATGAGAGCCAAGTGAAAGGGAAAACGCCTTATAAAATCATCAGATCTCATGAGACTTACTACCACAAGAACAGTATGGGGGAAACCGCCCCCCATGATTCAATCATCTCCCACAGGTCCCTCCCACAACACATAAGAATTATGGGAGCTACAATTCAAGATGAGATTTGAGGGGGGAACAGCCAAACCGTATCATTGCCCATTCCCTCTTTCTGCCAGCTTCAGAGCCATTTTCCTTTTCTTGCAGCAGAGATGGTTTGCAACGAGTTGCTGCAGCGAGATGGCTTGGGTGGGGCTGGAGAGATGAAGGGACTGGTGGGGGCAAAAATCCTTCTGCTCACTGACGATTCCTCATTCGAGGGAAGCTGAGTCTGTGTAGGGCAAAGCCTGAGCTGCAATTGCTTTGATGTGTTCGCCCATGCTATGGTTTCCACCGAGAAGCCCATTCAAGCTGAGAAGAGGACCAGTAGGATGGCAAGGTCAAAATAGACTGCAGGTATTTAAAACAGAATGAAACAAACAGACTAAAACCACACCACCATGTCTTGGAGGGGCTACTTTCAAAATTGAGAATGACACGTCAGCCTAACTCAGAGAAATTCTGTGGGCCCGATCCAGAGGCATCACCATTTTGGATCAGACGGGTGAGAAGAGAAAAATTCTGGCTCGGCGGAGTGGACCTGGAGTCCAAACAGAAAGGATGTATCTTCCCCCTGAATAGAAGAGCTTTGAGAAAGAGACTCACCAGGGCCGAGGGAACTAAAACAGGTAAATTAAGAAAGTAAAACTGGGAATGGCAGTAAAAATCCAATTTATATGGTAATCTATGCCAGGCTAACAAGCTGACATGGGCACAGCTGGGACCAGACCACTGATTTATTGGGGTGCAGCATGCGCCCTGACAGCTCCATGCCTACCCTCAATAGGATGCTCTACAGTCCAGGGGGCCGAAGCCTGGTAGGGGAATACCTCTGAGAGGCCTGGGGGAGGGCATGGGGTTCGGGGAGCAGAAGATCTTGATCTCATGAGTGGGAGGCAGCCTCGAGGGTAATGCCAAGCTGGGGAGGTAGGCATGGGGGCTGCCCTGGCCCAGTTGCTGTAAGGCTCCTCACCCCACCCCCGCCCTCCGCAGGGGTGGGCACAGCCACTGGCAAGGCCCCGTCCTGTGCTGGCCTCCCTTCTGTTTGGGTCTGTGAATCAAGGAGGCCCGGGTGACCATGGCTCCACTCCCCCAGCCCCAGGAATCTGAGTGTCCTCTTGTGTGACTTCAGGAGAGCGGAGCCTGTGCGCACCTCCTGGATCCTGTCACTTCCGCTCAGGATCTCACTTGGAAGTCAGTGGGAGGGGTGGCTGTAAGCTAGTTTTGTTTTTTTCTTTCTATTGGGTCCATTTGATTTTAGTAACTTGTTTCCCAAAATGCTGTTCTCCAGAGAATCCCAGTTCCCTTTCAGGGTCTCTGGGCCTGTGTTCCACCTTTCTGAGGCGTAGCCAGCTACCAAAACAGGAGGAGGCTTTCTGGCCCTCACTAGAGACCGGGCGGGCTCCTGTCTCCCTGCTGCGATCCTGCCCCCACCAGCCTCCCTGGCTTTCTGGAGCAGGGTACCTTCTGTTGTACCTCCAGGGAGGGGTTGCCCTGGAGACGGAGGAGGGGGCGGGAACAGCCACCAGAGACAGCCAGATTTCGCTGAGCCTGGCGGAGCTGGGCTCTCTCATATGTATTTAGAAGCGACAGCTCTAATGCAGGGAGGCGAGGGAACATGAGCAGCAATTTTCTCCTGTGTCTTGCTTTCTGTGCCCCCACGCCTGGATGTGAGGGAGCACACGAAGGAAGAGGGAGCAGCACAAAGAGTGTATGCTACCCAGCCATTGGCGAGCGGGAGGAAAGAGGGAGGCTGAGGGGCTCTCCTAAGGGAGAGAGGTGGTCCGAGGAGAGACCCCAGAGACCCACATTGGGGCTTTGCTGAAAACCTTTCCACTTGTCCCTCCACCACCAGGGACAGGTGATGGAACACCACGAGGCAAAGGGAGAGAGGAAGACCCCAGAGGCCGTGACTGGGGGCAAGCAGGAAGTGAAGGGTCTAATGTTAGACCTGCCTCAACTGTTGACCTTGGGCGATGTCTCGATTCTCCCAGATGTCAGGGCCTGAGTGTCTATGGCCAAGCAGTGGGATGGGTTTTCTGAGCTCTGAGTGACTGCTGATTTTCTCCGATAGGTTCAATAACCTTCTATATTCTCTGTGTAACTTATCTACCCTCTAAGATGCAGCTCAAATCTCAGCTTCTCTGAAGAGACTTTGCTGTCTGCTCCATCTGTGGAGTTCCTATGGCAATGATACTTTTTCTGTTCATTTAGCAATTTATCATGAACTGTCTTGTAGCACTTCTTTCTGCCACCATCAAAGTGCAGCCAGGTCATCTGTTTAACTTTCACCATGTTTATGATCTATTTAGTTATACCATAAGCTCTGAAGGGCAAAGTCCAGGCCTTCTATGGTCTAGTATGGTCTACACCCAGAACAGTGGAAATTCTATATTTAATGGGAATGCAAAGCAAATGCTGATTCTGTGTCACAGCCTCTTTGGAAAAGCCTTGTCTGGGTGGGAGACGGGGTGCAGACAACTTTCCTTCTTGCTGAGTTGATGGGAAGTTGGGTTGAGGGCAAGATTATCTTTCCTGGCTGTCTCTCAGGTCACATCCTCTGCTAGGTGAGTGCCCCGAGCTGGCAGCAGGGGCAGGACTGGCCTCAATACACCTCTTGCATCCCATCCCACATTTCTGCACTTCCCACTGGCGAGGGCTGGGGTAGGGGGTTCTCTCCCATTGGCTTTGCCCCAGATGACTGCTTGCCCTCAGGTGCCCATGATTGGAGAGTTACCTTTATTCAGTACCTCCCACCCACCCCACCTGCCCATGCAGGCTGTTAGCTTGATTCCAGAAGACAAAAGTTAGACTTTCCATAAAATTGTGTAGAAAGAGATTCTAGTCGATGCAATCATTCTATTTTTAAAAAATAGGCTGGGCACGGTGGCTCAGGCCTGTAATCCCAGTGCTTTGGGAGGCCGAGGCAGGTGGATCACCTGAGGTCAGGAGTTCTAGAGCAGCCTGGCCAACATGGTGAAACCCCATCTCTACTAAAAATACAGAAAAGTAGCTGGGCGTGGTGGCGTATGCCTGTAATTTCAGCTACTCTGGAAGTTGAGGCAGGAGAATCCCTTGAACCTGGGAGGGGGAACTTAGGCAACAAGAGCAAAACTATGTCTCTAAATAAATAAATAAATAAATAAATAAGAGAAGAACCTTTCAGACAATTCCAAGTTTTCTAGGAGTGCCATGTGAATTAGTGAGCTCCCCAGCACAGAGGTGGGGAAGCCACTGGTGGAGGGGAGGCACACCAGGCCTGGACCCATGGTAGGATGGCTTCTGCCTGTCCTTCGCCAATGCCAGCTCAGTCCCTGGGAAGCAGCAGCGCACTCACACTCCAGAATCATGCCTTGGGAGAGAGCTGAGATGATAGAGTGCTTCAATACAGAGCAGTCTCTCTCCTCTCCATCTTGTTCTCTTGTCCTACCTCTCTCTCTCTTTCCTTATGGTACTGTTATTTTTTCCTTTGAGACAATAGACTCTCCCTGCCTTCCATGTTCTTACCCCCACACCACCAAAAAAATAAAAAAAACTCTCACAAAAATACCCCTGCTTCTGGGGTTTTGTCATGTGGCTGGACAGGCTTTGGATCTGCAAGCAATTGTTTATTGAATTCAAGCCTGTGTCTGCTGCAAACATCAGCTGGATCATTGCATCACAAAGTGCTCAAAGGCTATCTCTGCAAGGAGAAAAGATAGTCGATGGTGTTGGCTGCCTCTGGGGAAGGGAAGTGGGGGCTGAGGACATGAGTAGAATGGAGACCCTTTTGTGCCTCTTGAATTGGGCACCATGCATGTGTATTGCCTTTCAATAAGAACAACAACAGCAACAGTTAATAATCAATTATATCGCCCCAAGAATGTGGTACAGATCGGGGCAGGGGGAGGATACAATTCCATCACAGCAAGAAGGCTGGACATAAGCATCTCCTTTCAGGCTGCTCCCCAGCTCCCGCATGGCCCGGCGTCAGCTCCATCCCAGTGGGCTCACCAGACAGACAAGAGCCAGATGCATTTTCTGCCTTCATTGTATATTCACAGGTCTCTGTCTTCCCTTTGTTGAGAGAGCCTCTGAGTGCAAGCAGGCAACATCCTATTTGTGAAAACACAAAAACCAACAGCAATAATATCTCCCAAATTATCTGAGATCAAAGAGAAAGAGGGGAAAACAAGTCACCAACTTGCTCTGTCTCTCACTCTCACCCCCTCTCCCCTGCTTTGCTCAGAGCCCCATTCAGTGTGTGTCTGGTGGTGGTGTTATCTTGGGGTGGGATTGGGGTTGTATTGGGGGAGTCCAGGCAGACCAGGAACCAAACCTTTTTTGATAAACACTGCATGGCTCTGAAGCTCCCTTGGCACAGGATAAATATTCTTTGATGAGGATATCAACATTGAACTTCTGTTCAGGGTTATGTTTGATTGGAAGGATCCCATAAAGCAGGTACTAATGTGAGAGCACTTTGAGAACCCCCTGCAAAATCCTAAGAACCAGCAGACCTTAGGAGGATCCTGGGGAACAATTATCATGTTGCCTCCAGCCCAAGAAGTCTGCACCAGTTTTGTCCTTGAGGGAGATGGTCAGGGAGCTGGAGCACACACTGTTTCTGCCTCATTGACTGGGCTTCTTTGGTTAAGAACCAACTTCTTAGGTCTAGAGGTAGTACTAAGAGCTTATTCTTTTTACTTGAAATGACTGGGCCTTAGACTTATGACATAGACCAAACTGGTGTGAGAAAGCAAGCTTTCATGTTCCCACCTCTCTTCCCTATACCAAGGACGAAGAAAGGAAAGGGTCCTTTGCTCAGAGGGATATAAACGTTGGCAGCTTCTCACCTCCAGGATCAGGCTGCATTAGGGTGACCAAATATCCTGGTTTGCCTTGGATTGCCAGGACACGAAACTTGCAGTGCTAAAACCAGGAAAGGCGTGGGTGAACTGGGATGAGTGGGTCACCCCAGGCCTCACCTTGGTGGTAGAGAGGAAGGGGATGAGCCTTGTTTGGCAGCCTACAGTGCTTACAGAAGATTTGACCTCCAGGGTTCAGGGGAGAAACAGCACTTCTACCGGGGGTCTTGGCTGGTACATGAAAGGCAGCCTAGATTAGCTGTGGGTCCTGCTGCCTCTCCAGGGTGCATGGGGAAGGGGGCCACTGGGACTTCTGTATTTATAGGGCTGTGTGGTTCATTTTATGTGTCCACTTGACTAGGTCATGGGGTGCCCAGACATTTGGCGAAGCCTTACTCTAGGTGTGTCTGTGAGGGTGTTTCTGGATGGGATTCACATTTGAACCTGTAGACTGAGTAAAGTGCATTGGCCACACTCCCTGATGTGGCTGGGCCTCATTCAATCAATTGAAGACCTGAATAGAACAAAAGGGCTGAGTACAGGGGAACGCCAATGCTCAGCTGGCTACCTTGAGCTGGACTTTTCCTTGGTCTTTTCCTGCCTTGGAACTCAAACAGAAACATCTGCCTCTCTTGGCTCCCAAGCCTGCTGGCTTTTGGACTGGAGCGACAGATAGGCACTCCTGGGTCTCCAGCTTGTTGACTGCAGATCTTAGAACTCCTCATCTCCATGGTCATGTGAGCCAATTCCTTGTAATAAACCTATTGGTTCTGTTTCTCTGGAGAACCTTCACTAATACAGGGGCCAGGTGGGTGTTGCCCCATTGGTAGCAGCCAAAGGTTATTGTCATTATTTATAGAAGCCCAGCATTCAAGGGTCAGGCTGCTCAGCACAAGACTCTCACTGAGCCTTTTAAAATACATTAATAAAAATATAAACGAAGATCAGTTAGGCTCTTCCATTTCAAATACCGCACTTGCATTTAAATTCTAATGGTTAGATTATAACTAGCTGTTCTTTCTATCAGTAGTGTTTTGAAGGGGAGTCTAGATTCCCGAAGCAATCTGATGTTCTGGAGAGATCTTCTACAACACAGGCAGAGGGATCAGAGACTCTAATATGCTTCTTCTTAACATTTTGTATCAAGTTGTGAACAACCATATGCCTGGAAATTCTTTGAAGGCTTCAGTTTTGCTTTGAAAAGTCCAGCAAGTTTTGCATTCAATTCCATAATATATGTGATTATTTCCATGTAATTTTTTTATTTATTAGCAAATTTACTTAATTTTTCTTGAAACGTTTTAAAGTAAAATTCTAAAGTAAAATGCTAAGAAAGATGGTCCATGTTTATCTTGTGGCCTTAACAATCCCTAAAACACAGCCTCCTTCACCTCTTGCGGGACATATAGCAAGGCATGATAGAGATGTCTTGGCTTAGGCTGGGATCATGTGGGATAACCAGTAAATGTTGTATGAATCAGGGGGTAGAGAGTGTGAGGTTTTAAAAAATATTTTCAGCATGGAGATAAGTTACCTAACACTGGGGCATGTTTCCATCACGTTCTTAGCTGCAACAAAGCTAATTTAACTCTGGATAACTTAAACAGAAGAGGAGGCTGTTGAACAGATACTGGGTAGCTTGCAGAATTGCTACAACAGATGCTTCACTTGCCCTCATGACACTGCTGGCCCCCATCCTGGACGCTGTGCTGTCTCTGTTGCTATAACCTGAACAAATCCTCTTGGTTGCTGCTTATTTGTACCACTAGCTTCTGATGTGTGGTCTGCAAAGGATACATCTGATTAGCCAAGCCTTGATCACATGTTCATGCCTACGCCAGTTATCCCCATTACCTTCCCACTCCCATGTATTCCACATCCTTGTCTAGCCTTCTCATGCCCCAGGGGCTAATCTCCATGGACTGCTCCACCCAGGCTCCCTTGCTCTTGGGTTTCCATTTGGTTGGAGCAATGGGAGGTACCAGTAGGAGATTGGAGGATGAGAGAAGAGAGGAGCCAGGGTATTTCTGTCCCTACTTACTCCCTTCTAACTCAGGGCAGCTTTTCTGGCAGTACCTGCTTCTTTCCAAGATTTCAGCTCCTGTTGAGTGGTCCTCTTCTAGGGCTCCAAACTCACAAGCCTTGAGTAACACCGTTTTCTCACCTTGCCTCTTCCAGGTATGGGTACTATTGTTAGTCTCTGAATGCCTTGACATCCTTTATTGGTTCCCTTAATCCTGCCCACTTCTGTATGAATAGCCCTTTGTTACCTTCTCTTCAGAATCCCATCTCAATGAATCTGTCCTCTGTTTCCCATGGGCATACTGACTGAATTAATGCCTTAGCTGCAAAGAAAGTCAGGAAAATAAGAATCTGGCATTTCAGCTCCTAGGTAGGAGGCAGGCTCTGCTTCTCAACAAGGCTCATGGAGTGGGAAATTTCGTAAACTTAGGAAAAGGACAAAGATGTACCCTATCACCACTTCTGTTCAACATTGTGGTAGAGGTCCTCACTATTTCAATAAGGCAAGAAAAAGAAATAAAATATGTACATATTGGAAATGAACCAGTAAAGCCATCTTGATTCACAGATGTCATGATTGTATACATAGACAATCCCAATGAATCTACAAACTATTAAAATTAAAAACTGAATTTAGCAATTATCAGTATATGCAAGGTTGATAGACAAAATGCTAATTGTATTTCTAGTTATAGCAACAAACAATTGGATGGTGAGATTTTTAAAATGCTATTTATTGATAGGAAATATAAAATGGTGCTGCTGCTATGGAAAACAGTATACAGGTTCCTCAAAAAAATCAAAGTTAGAATTACCATATGACCCAGCAATCCCATTTCTGGGTATATATTCACAAGAATTGAAAACAGGATCTCAAAAAGATACTTGCATATCCATGTTCATTGCAGCATTATTTACAATAGCCAAGAGGTGGAAGCAACCATAATTTCCATTGATGGATGAATGGATAAAGAAAATGTGGCATAGACATACAATGGACTATTATCTGGCATTAAAAATTAAGAAAATCTGCCTGGCGCAGTGGCTCACGCCTGTAATCCCAGTACTTTGGGAGGCTGGGGGGGGGCAGATTGCTTGAGGTCAGGAGTTTGAGACCAGCATGGCCAACATGGTGAAGCCCCATCTCTACTAAAAATACAAAAACTTAACCAGGCATGGTGGTGCATTCCTATAGTCCTAGCTACTCAGGAGGCTAAGGCAGGAGAATCGCTTGAACCCAGGAGGCGGAGGTTGCAGTGAGCTGAGATCGTACCACTGCACTCTAGCCTGGGTGACAGAGCAAGACTCTATTTCAAAAAAAAAAAAAGAAGTAGAAGAAAATCCTGCTGTCATACATTACAACATGGATTAACCTTGAGGACATTATGCTAAGTGAAATGAGTCAGTCACAGAAAGACAAATACTTCATAACCCTACTTATGCAAGGTATCTAAAATAGAGCCATAGAAACAGAAAGTAGAATGGTTACCAGGAATGAGAGGAGGAGAAGAGATGGAGAACTACTGTTCAGTGGGTATAGAGTTTCAGTTATGCAAGATTAAAAAGTTCTAGAGATCCATTTCACAGCAATATGCATATAGTTATCCAACTGCACTATACACTTAAAATGGCTAAGATAGTAAATATTATGTTATATATTTCGTACCATAATAAAAAATTGTATTTGCAGTAGCATTGAATAAATCCAATAAAAGATGTGCAAGATCTCTACACTGGAAACTGTAAACCATTGATGAGAGAAATTAAAAGATTTTTGAAACTTACTACAGGGTTATGATAATTAAGACAGTATGATACTGGCTCAAGGAGAGACAAATAGACCAATCAATAAAACAGAATAAAGAATTCAGAAAAAGACTCACAGATTTATGGTCACAAGATTTACAACAAAGAATCTACCACAATTAAGTGCGGAAAACGTGGTCTTTTTAATAAGTAGTACTGGAGTCATTGATACCCAAATGGCAAACAAATGAGCTGCATCTTCTACCTCACAACATATGCAAAAATTAATTTAGGTGGATTTTAGACATATGTGAGAGATAAAACAAGTATCTGGGAGAAAACAAAGAATATCTTTATAATCTTGGGAGTATTGCAAAAAGTATTTAAACAGAACAGAAAAAACACTGACCATAAGTGGAGGAAGTGATGGCTACATTGGACTATGTGAAAATAATAGCTTTCTTTCATCAAAAGTCATCATGTAGAAAGTAAACAGTCAATCTGAGGACTAGAAGAAGCTATGAATCACACATCCGGTAAGGAAACCAATTTTCTTAAAAGGATGAAAGAGCTAAACAAGGTACTTTTTGAAAGAGAATACCCAGGTGGCCAACAATCACGTGAAAAGGTCCTTTACATAATTATTTATCAGAGAAATGTGAATTAAAACCATGATGAGATAGCATTACCCATCCACTAGAATGGCTAATGTGAAAAGGACTGATAAAATCAAGTGTGGCAGAGATGGGGAGCAACCGGAATTCCAAGCAGCACATTGCTGATGGAAGTGTCAATTTGTTCAGTCACTTTAGAAAACTATGTGACAGTGTCTGCTTAAAAACCTAAACATATGCCTACTCTGTGATCCAGCAATTCCCCTATTAGATATTTGCCTGAAGGAAATGAAATCTATGTGCACTAAAAATGCTCTACAGGAGTGTTCACAAATGCAATAGAATACAACGCGAATTAAGAAAGAGCCCAGTGACACCAGCCCATAACACAGGTCAGTCTCACAGACATTACATTGAATGAAAGGCGTAAAAAACTGGAGTGCACACTATTTGATCCTATTTATACAAAGTCCGTATAAAACTAACTTATGGTGATAGAAATCAGAATAGTAGTTAGCTTGTGGGGTGGGGTGGGAGAGTCAGTATTTACTAGGAAGAGGCATAAGGGAATTTTTCGGGGGAGGTGATGGAGATTTTCTATTTATTTTTTTTTGAGGAGTTCTCACTCTGTCCCCCAGGCTCTGCTCACAGCAGCCTCCGCCTCCCAGGCCTAAGCGATTCTTTCATTTCAGCCTCCCATGTCGTTGGGACTATGGGCACACACAATGAAACCAGCTAATTTTTTTGTATTTTTGGTAGAGACAGGGTTTCACCATGTTGCCTAAGCTGATCTTGAACTCCTGAGCTCAAGTTACCTGCCCACCTTGGCCTCCCAGAGTGCTGGGGTTACCGGCCTGGCCAGTTTTCTATATTTTGATCTAAGTGGTATCAATGTGTAAAAATTCTTCGTCTGTCCTTCCTCCCTCCCTCCTTCTTTTTTTCTTTTCTTTTCTTTCTTTCTTTTTATTTTTTTTGAGATAGGGTCTCATTTTGTCACCTAGGCTGGAGTTTAGTGGTGCAATCACAACTCACTGTAACCTTGAACTCCTGGGCTCAAGTGATCCTCCTATCTTAACCTCCCAAGTAGCTAGGACTACAGGCATATGCCACTACACCTGGCTAAAAAAAAAGTTATTTTTTTGAGATAATGTCTCATTATATTTCCCAGGCGTATCTCAAACTCCTAGCCTCAAGTGATCCTCCTGCCTGAGCTCCCAAAGCGCTAGCCTGTATTCTTAACATGTATGTGCTTTAGTGTACAAAAAAAAGTGTACTTCAATTTTATAAAATGGGAAGGAAACTCAGAGATCAGGTTAAAAAAAAAGATGAATGTCCATCTAGTTTATACAAACGGTAATCTTTGTTTTGGTAGAAGGCATGAAGAAAGCGGTAGGGTTATTTGGTGAATTGTGGCACAGCGCAGGCTCACTGAGGTCCCCTCTGAGTGACCTCTGTCCTGTGCCACCAGATGTGATGCAGATTCCTGGCTGTTGGGGAGGATTTCCAGGCATGACCAAGCCTCTGCAGCTGCTTCCATCATACAGTTTTGCTCAAGTCAAGTGCAGACATTTCTGTAGGTTGTCAGAGGCCCCTAGAGAAGCCCCACCTTCCACCTTGAGGCATCCTTGGGTACAGGCCCCAGCTGGACAAGGTCAGCAGGCTTGGCCCTGGGTGTGACTCTAGACTAGAGCTATTCAAAGGATGGTCCGGGCCTGGAGCCTGTCTACACACTGGTGCTGACCTAGGATAATTTAGTACAAAAATGGAGAGCAATTTTGAGAAACTTTTTGTGGCAATTCTAATGAGTAATCTTATGTCTATTAAATTTGTCACAATTAGTGGGACTTGAATGTTGTATATCTTTTTTCCATTTCATTTCTAATATGTTTTCATTGCATTTACAAAAACATTGAACTGTGATGAATTGGAAATGTCTAAGAAGAGAAACTGGTCCTTCTTCACAGGTAGTCTTTGGCCCAGCAAAGGTGTGTCCTAAAAGAACCTGCAGAAGAGCTTGGGTGGGGCCTGTCATAAGTCAGGGGCTGCTGCTGCCTGCACTTGGCAATTTTTAGAGACATGGAGCAAAACAGCCTAATTGTAGTTTCCATAGTTACCAGCCACCACTGAGGAGAACGTGAGCAGATCTTAAAGGGAAAAGCCGTGCACGGGTAGAAGTCAGGAAGCAGGGAGGGAGGGGAGGAAGAGCCGGGTCCCAGAGAGGTTCTGGGCTAGAGGGCAGCTTCTACTCACATAGCTGCAGTCCTAGTGGTTGTCTCTATCCCGGGGCAGAGGTCCTTAGGCTGCAGTAATGGCACATCACCATGGTAGCCTCCCATGAAGGGCACCTAGCAGGCTGAGAAGGGGCCTTCGGCACAGTTGGTAGGATGATTACCATTCAGATGTCCCACTCTCTGGCCCCATTCCAGTGTGAGCTCCAAGAATTTTCACTTGTTTCTCTTTCCGTGAAACCCCTGACTATGGGCCTCCACCCAAAGGAAAGCTAGGGAAAACGAAAAAATGGCAGGAAAGTGTCTGTACCAGCCCTACCACCATTGATGCTCAAGCTTGGGACTTGGATGTCCCCAGCAAGCCTGTGTGTCTCTGTCATCTATTGAGGCCAACGCTGTGGACCACCCAGCTGCCTCACATATCACTCATTGGCTCTCTCCTTCATGCTTTAACCAACAAATACTTCTGCTTGGGGCTAGATAATACAGGAGAGCCCAACCAGGCAACATCCCCACAATCGTGGAGCTTATTATATTCCAGTGCGAGAGACTGACATTAAAAGTGTACACAGAAGCTGTAATGTCAGGTAATAAACATTATGTTCCATTGGCCTCAGGGTGGTGTGTTGGGCCAGGCGGGGCCTTGTTGAGGGTGACCACAGTCACACATGGTCTTTGGCATGTGAAGGGCAGAAATATGGCCACAGCAAGGAGCTTGGGCTTGGCAATGCGGCTCACAGGGTCTGCAGAGAGCACCCCACAAGTGGAGCCCGGCAAATGCTTGTCAACTAATGATGCAGAAATCAAAGCTGTGTAAATCCCTCTTGGCTCATATCTGCATGTCCCAGAACCCCCAGAGAGGCCCTCCATATCCACTTGGTTTCAGGCATGACTTGGGTTTCCACAGCCATCTCAAAAGGGGTGTGATGGGTGAATCCATTGGGGGGCCCACCCTGGGGTTCAGCCACTGGATGACGCTGTTGCAGCTCTTTAGCTCCGAAGAAGAAAACTAGAGGCCAGGAGAAAGAAAGATGCTGCTTTATGAAAATATTTGGATTATGCGAAATAAGAAGCAGTCCCATCTCAGAATTATAGGCTCATAAATCACTCTGAGGAGAAAACGGGCTCTGGGACCGGGGAGACTTGGGACATGAGTTTACGATCTCTCCAGAAGCCCGTGATGGAATTACAGCCTCATAACTCACTGGGGCCTGCTCTTTCCTCCAGCCTGGCCTCAGCTGTCAGGCAGGGCCCCCAGGGGAGGCCAATCTGGGTGACAGCAATGAGAGGCTGACCTGGCAGAGGCCTCAGGGGAGCTGAAGGGAGGCCGAGGCAATGTTTTTGAGCTAGGTATGGGCAGCCAGGCCTCCGTGTTAGGGATTCTGTGAGGCTTGTCAGAGTGACAAGGAGCTGAGGCTGAAGAGGTGAGCTGAGCTGCTGGATAGAAGGCTTGTGTGAGTGTCCCATTCCACGGGATGCTGTGGAACCGCACAGCAAGGACACACACTGGACCCCTCCTGGGTGGGGTGGGGTAGCATGAAGACGCCCTGCTACCACTTCCTTGTCAGGGCCATGTCTCTAGTTTGCCACTGTACAAAATGGTGACCGCCAACCTCTCCTCAGGGAGCTGACAGATACTCTTGAGGCCTCAGAAGAGCTCACAGCCTGAGGGCAAATGGTTCGCTGAAGGAGCTGGGGTCTTCCTGCAGGTGGGGAAGATATGCCTATGGCCAGAGGAGAAGTTTGTTACCAATATGCCCACCTCCCCGCTGGCCCTAGCGGTGGCCTCCGGCATGTCCAGGATGAAGAAAAGGCCCCAGGAAGTGGGTTCTAATGGCAAGTCAGTGAGGCACTGTAAAAGGGCTGCCTTTTGCGCCACTGCACTCCAGCCTGGGGGACAGAACGAGACTCCGCCTCAAAAAAGAAAAAAAAACAAAGCTGCCTTTCCTGAGGAGCGCTGACTGAGTCGGGCATGGTGCACTTTATCATGCTGAATCCCCACAACTTGTCACAAATTATTTCCACTTCATAGATGAGGGGAGTGAGGCAAAGTGATCAAAATCAACTTCTCTCCAGCCACACACACATGCTAAGTACTGTACTGGAGACTTAAATCCAGATCCCTCTGTATCTGCAGTGCATCCCACAAGCATGGCTGCCTGGTGCCCCATCCTGTGCACAGCAGTCCCTAAATCTGCTGGCTGAATCCCTCAATTTCTATTCTTCTCTCCCTGCTGTAGCTTGCAGTTGCAACCCAATGCCTACCCCTAGTCATTTTCTCTACAATGTCCTTTGCTATTGTCAGAGGTGTTTGAACCAGAGCAACTCCATCTTGAATACGGGCTGGGTGAAATGGGGCTGAGACCTATCAGGCTGCATTCCAAGACAGTTAAGGCATTCTAAGTCACAGGATGAGATAGGAGGTCAGCACAAAATACAGGTCATAAAGATCCTGCTGATAAAACAGATTGCAGTAAAGAAGTCGGCTAAACCCCATTAAAACCAAGGTGGCCACAAGGGTGACCTCTGGTTGTCCTCACTGCTACACTCCCATCAGCACCATGACAGTGTACAAATGCCATGGCAACATCAGGAAGTTACCCTATATGGTCTAAAAGGGGGAGGCATGAATAATCCACCCCTTGTTTAGCATATCGTCAAGAAATAACCATAAAAGTAGGCAACCAGCAGCCCTCAGGGCTGCTCTATGGAGTAGCCATTCTTTATTCTTTTACTTTCCTAATAAACTTGCTTTCCCTTTAGGGATTTGCCCTGAATTCTTTCTTGCACAAGATCCAAGAACCCTATCTTGGGGTGTGGATTGGGACCCCTTTCCAGTAACACTATGATGATAATCCATCCATCAGTAAAAGAGAGAGAGAGAAATAGAGAGAGAGACAGTAAAAGACAGAGAGACTGATGGATGGACTTGTTTATTGTTTGTCATAGTTCAGCACAATCATTAAGAGCGTAGGTTTTGGAATCAGAGAAACCTGGGCTTACATCCCCGCTCTATGATCTCTATTACTTTCCATTTGTGGAACTGGAGTTCAATTATTATTTTAAGTCTCAGTGTATTTATCTATAAAATGGGTACAATAATGATAACTGTAGACTAGAACTGGATCCTGAGAATTGAATGCAAGTAATGTATGTGAGTGACACAGACATCATCTCTCTGAGGAAATCCTTTTGTGTCCTGGGAGGTGATGACTCTTGGACAAGGGGTAACTGGAAATCAGGGTTTACAATCTCACCCAACATTTGTATTGTCTTCTTTATCTCTTCCAAGTGTCTTATCAACATCCCATTTTCTAAGGGACCTAATTTTTTTTTTAATTGATAGACTACAGCAGACTAAGATCACTTAGGAAAAACTTGCCTTCAGTATCAGCTTGATTTTATTACATGCTCTTCTTTACATACCTGGTCTTGTGGCCCAGTGCTATAAAGAAAACAATGGTCAATGACATTTGGTTGGACAGGCCTATCCATTTATAGCTTTGGAACATAGGTGATGAAGGGGCTGCAGAGATAAATGAGTAATAAGCTGAACTTTTGCAAGGGAGGGAGGGTCTCTAAAAGCTCTCCTAAGGTTCAAATACTGATGGCCTGAAGCTGTTGATCTTATCTAGTTCAGGAGATGTTTCTCCATAAGGTAAATCATGATCCACTGCATGAATTCCTATGCAATGAATATTGTAGACAGAACTGATGACCCTGAAAAACTGGAAATGTTAACCCTGTTCCTAGATGGACTAGGTGTCATCCTGCCAAGAGACAGAGAAGGAGATTCTAAGTCAAGTAAAAGCTCATTAAGTGCAGATATTTCCCTACTTTATGCATGGAGACCTTGAATCATAGTTAGACCAGTCCTGATATTTGCAGAGCTGCAGAGGGTGAGGGTATGAATGGAGGCCTAGACATCAAATGCTTATATTTAAATAAACTTTGTTCCATCCTTGTACCTTGGCAAATATACCTTCAAAGCAATAAAATTAGTGGGGCAGGGGGAGTGAAATCTACACCTTATATGTGACTGAAAGTTGGTAAAAATATAAATAACTGAATTTCATAATTATTACACCCCTGCGCGAGTTTTGTTAATGGGCTGACATGTTTGAATGAGTAATAAAGACATACACAGTTCATGTAAAACTTGAGCATTCATCTAATTACTGTGTATCCAGCATTGAGTTCAGAATAAAAGAAATAGAAGACCTGGTCTATTTCTGAGTTAAGGAGACAGGACATAAAAAGGTGAAATTATTACGGGATAAAATTATCACATACGTATCAGCATTGATTCTATTAAAATAAAGTGCTGAGTGGTGCATTACAGGCAATGAAAGGCTAAGGCCACCCAAGATAAGGTGCTAATTGGATGGCACAGCCGAGAAAGGCAGACAGTGCTGGGAAAGGTTAAATAGTATCACGTCCCACCCCAGAAGTCATGTGTGAATTTGATGAGTCACAGAACCAATGGGCTTGTCCAGCCCTCACCAACATCCACGAGTCTGGGTCACCTTGACATCCTTTACTTATCTCCCACATGTCATAACTTTCAAGGTGGAACAAAAACTTGGCTTTGTTGTGAATAATGGAAAGGAGGAGAAAAGGCAATCACTGTAGCCGGTGATGAAAGTAGTGGAAAAATGAGGAGGTAGAAGAAAAGAACTGAGGACTCTTACCAAAAAAAAAAAAAAAAAAAAAAAGTTTTTGAAATGACTTTAATCTTACTGATCTAGAATGAAGGGTTTTAAAGGATTACATATTGTGTTGTAGACTTCCCTTGCACTCGGTCACATACATACCCTCTGGACCCGCCTTCCACCCCAGCTGTTGCCACAGCAACCAGGTGGCATGCACATGGAGCCTGATAGTGTCTGCTTCAGGGACACTGCACTCTCCTTACCTCTTGCCCCAGGGCTCCTCTGCTCCTACCATGGAGGGCGGGGGTGCCTGGGAGAAACCACTCAGTTTTTCCAACTCACTTGCAAACTTAGAAGTGTTAGGAATCAACAGCCCAGGGAAGCTTTCTGCAGTGGGGAGTGGGAGCCAGTGGATGGTTTCTGAGATGCATTCTACATTACTAGAAGGTACGAGAGGGGTCAGAGTCCCGGCCCCCACAGTGAGACCCAGCTTGAAAATATCCCCTAGAACTGGCTTGTCCTCACTTCCCTACCTTCCACTCCTCTTGCTCAGGACCACTTCCCAAAATAAGCCCCCTGCTCACAAACCCTTGTCTCACCTCTGCTTTTAGGGGGAAATCAGGCTCTTATAATTTTTAGTTATCTATTTTTGTACTTTTTTGGAAAGCTATGTTCTATTTACATGTGTATTTCAAGACTTGGGCAGTTGAGAAATTCTTGTACCTACTTTACTCGTTCTTTTACAAAACATTTATAGGGCAACTACTATGTGCTTGGTGTTGTCCCATGAGCAAGGGTTAAAGAGATCACATGTGGAGTTTTCGGAAGCCTGCTACACAATAGTAAAAGCTACCATCTGTCACAAACTTACAGGGTGGCAGGACCTGCTCTAAGTGCTTTGTAATCCTTGCCTCACTTCATCCTCACAAGAACTGTATGAGGATATCCTCAGCAGCCCTGCATTATTATTCTCATCTTTACAGGTGAGGAAGCCATGATTTAGAGACAGCTGGGAACTCCAGGTAAAAACTGGACAGAGAAGGGCAGAGTCTGAACCAGGCCATGGTCTTCACCATCACACTATGTAGACAGTATATTCCAGATACAAAAGGGGGGTGGAGAACGGGTCCTAGGAGTAGAAGTCCTAACTGTCTGCACAGGGGGGCTGCTCACACAGCTCTGAGTCAGTGGCATCTCCAGCCTGCGTTGCCCACAGAAATTCACAAAACAGCAGGCAAACCAAAGCAGAAGGAAGGATTGGCAGGGTACTGTGGAGTTGGGGTAGTTCAGCACAGCCAATGACCTTTTAGTTAAGGAAACAGGATGTTTCCTATGGTGAGGGATGTGATCCTAATGAATCAGGGGGAGCACACATCCCTACTGACCTGCCAGCCACCTCTCCCAGGGCCTCTGTTTCTTTCTACCCCAAGCCCTGACTCTGCATTGCTGGAGTTTGGAGAGACTTAAACAGGTAATGAGCAGGAACTTGGAAGGTGAGTGATACAGTGGCTGGTCTGGTCTGGACTTGGATGTGGAGCAGGGATAAGAAGGACCCCTCTTCTGCGTGTATGTGCATGAGGAGCATGACTTCCTCCTCTCCTGCATCTTAGAGGGATCATCAGGCCTTCATTAGAATCAGCCAGCATCCTTCTAGGCATCACCAGAAGCTGTCGTTTATGGCTTTCGAAGGCAGCTGCCATCTTGATCAAGGACCAGTGCTGAGAATATGGTCTGTATCCCCTAAGGATGGGTTCTCTGTTTTCCTGGTAAATTGATCATTGATCAAAACCAAGGCATATAGAAAACTATAGGTTATATTTTTAAACAACCGTGGTTGTATTCATTCCTAGATAATAAATTGTTTCTCCTAGGGCACTGTGGGATGTTAATGCCATGACTTTCACTTGGGCCTGAAAACTCTTCACCACAGCAGGTGGTGTGGGAACCAGGCAGCACACGCCTGGCACAGAGTTGGCAAAAGGCAGGTCCTTTCTCTCACCCTCCAAATCCTCCCCATTTCTCGCCTCGATACTTCCCCTCCTTCCACTTCCTTCTTTCCTAACTCTGTAGATTTGCACTGCCTTTTTCCACCTCTCCTCCTCTTTAGTCTTCCCTTTCTTCCCTAATCTGACCCAAAGCTAGTTCAGGAAAATTAGGACCTTCCACAAAATGCTTCATATTGAGTGTAAATAGTCAACAGTGTCCTTTTTAAAGAAGGCTTTAGGTCAAAAGAATACGTCTCCGTAGGTGAAATGTGAGATTTCATACATTCATTATGAACTGAGGGGCCACCTATTAGGTTAAATCCCTTATACCCTATAGCAGTCAAGATAGTCTTGGCTATGCAACAGTAACAAACAGCCTCGTACCTTAGTGACTTAAAGCAGCAAAGTTTTATTTTTTACTCATACTACACAACCATGCTATCATCCAGTGGCTTTGCTCTGTGCTGTCATTGTCCTCACTCTGTGATTCAGGCTGCTGCTCTCTGGAGCATTACAAGTGACCACACCACTAGCACTCATATTCCATTGGCCCAAACCAAGTTGCTGGGTCACCTGAACTTTATTGGGGTGGGAAACTGTACTCCTTCAAGAAGGGGAAATAGCTATTGTTGAACTGTGATATAACCTACCAGATATTCCTATGCCTGGGTCTAACCTCCTCTGACTGGGCCCTACCTCCTCTGCCTGGGTCCAGCGTCATTTATGAGCCTTGGCTCATAAATGGATACCCTCAGCAGCCCTGCAGGCTCTGGCTCAGTGTTCAAGGTAGGAGTTCTGCTAAGAGAAAAGTGAGGCAGGTTTAGAGAAAGTGATGGTGCAGAAGTGACCTGCATCTGCCTGCATTTACTCTGCTCAGTTAGGAGCAGCTCTACTAATCCAGGGAGAGATTTTGACTACGACACCATCTCTCTTTACCTGTAAAAGATAGCCACTAGCTGCAACTCAAGGAATTAGTTTTCTAAAGATAAACCATTTATAGGAGAGGGCGAGCGGCCTGATTTTGAAGGTAATGGAGTCACAGTTGGGAGACTACCCAGTGGCCAACTTTGTAGCTGACTGCTTTCACTGAGTCTTGCTTTCTGTCCCTCTCCCTCCATTCATAGTTGATTGAGCAATCTCTCTGAGTGGGTCACTGTGCTAAGCTGGGGTAATTTCAAATTCAACTGAGATGTGGTCTCTGCCTTTAAGGATCTCACAGTCAGCTGGGCACGGTGGCTCATGCCTATAATCCCAGCACTTTGAGAGGGCGAGGGAGAGTAATCACTTGAGGTCAGGAGTTCAAGACCAGCCTGGTCAACATGGCGAAATCCCATCTCTACTAAAAAAAAAAAAAAAAAAAAAAAAAAAAAAAAAAAAAATAGCTTGGCCTGGTGGCACACACCTGTAATCCCAGCTACCTGGGAGGCTGAGGTACGAGAACTGCTTGAACCCAGGAGGTGGAGGTTGCAGTGAGCCGAGATCATGCCACTGCACTCCAACTAGGCAATAAAGCAGGACTGTGTCTTGGGGGAAAAAAAATCAAAGATCTCTAGTCTAATGACCACAAAAAGTAAACGATTTCATAAGGTGTTAGATATTTACTTATTTTGCAATGGGTAAATTAGGCATTATTCTAAATTTGTTATTAAAGCTCCAGGATGGGCCCACTCTTCTTTGTACAGTTTCTGTTTTGTTTTGTTTTGTTTTGTTTTGTTTTGTGAGATGGAGTCTTGCTCTGTCCCCCTGGCTGGAGTGCAGTGGTTCAATCTTGGCTCACTGCAACCTCTGCCTCCTGGGTTCAAGTGATTCTCCTGCCTCAGCCTCCTGAGTAGCTGGGATTACAGGTGCCTACCACCACGCCAGGCTAATTTTTGTATTTTTAGTAGAGATGGGGTTTTACTATGTTGGCCAGGCTGGTCTCGAACTCCTCACCTTAAGTGATCTACCCACCTTAGCCTCTCAAAGTGTTGAGATTACAGGCATGAGCCACCATGCTCGGCCTGTAGAGTATCATTTGTATGACTAATAATAACACTGCATGCATGTATGAGCCTTCATAGCACATGGGGTCTTTTTCATTTCAGTTGTCTAAATCGACCTGCCCCAATCTTCTGGGCTTTGTAGTATAAGTAGAACCATCTTTATTTTGTGGCTAAGTAAACAAAATACAAGAGAAGCAGCCTGCTCAAGGTCATGGTGGTTGGTTCTGACAAAGTTTGAGCTCAGATAGGTAAGGGAATCTGAGGCCCTGGTGGAAACTTTGTTGTTCAGTTTCAATGTGCACCTTCAGAGTGACATCACTGTCCCCACTCAATCTGAGTCTTTATTTAGGAGAAGGGAAGAACATCTCCTTCCTGTTCCTGAACTATACTTTCCTTGTAAGCCTGATCTACTAAGAAGAAAAAAAAAAAAAAAAAAAAAAAAAAAAAAAACAAAAAACTACCACTCTGGTTGATTTCAATCCATTTGGTTTGTTCTAGGTCTTGAGGGACCTCGGTTTTCCCTCACAGGTGCCCCGTCCATTCGACAGTCACTCCATGCTGTACATCGTCCTGTGGCCGGCCATGCTGATGGTGCCTCCAGAGGCCGTGGATTCTCCATCTCAGACTGAGGGATGCTCTCTCCTCAGGAGCTCCCTCGTATCTCAGAAGAAATCGCCTCTGGAAGGTGGGACAGTGCTGAGAGCAAGGCCAGGAAGGACCCTTGTGGACATTCCCCAGGCCACTTCCTGACCCTTCTCTCTGTGCCCTCCAGGGGTCCCATCCTGGGTGAACTCTTCCCCATGCACATCTCAGGGTGTGAAGGCTGGAGGAGCTTATGGGTGGGTGGGTGGGTGGGGGCAGCAGGGAGGCAGAAGAGTGGAATTTGCCTGAAGTTTCATCAGCATTTGTGTCCTAGCATCTGCCTCACCCCTCCCTGTTGTCCCCACCCCACACTCCTCCTTCCTTTCTTGCTTCCCTCTTGAGTCTTCCCCTTTCGATGTTTCTGCCTCCTGTTCTTTATCCTGCTTCTCTCCTGATTTGCTTCTCTCATGGCTTTCCCTTTGAATAAGAAGGATGCTGGAATATTCATGGAGTCATTCAGCCCACTGTCCTCCACCTGCTGACCCGAGGCTTAAAACGTGGACAGATCTGCCCAAGGTGGCCAGGTGAGCCAACAGCAGAACCTGCAGAGGTCCTGGTTCCTGGGCCAGGGCTCTCTGTGTCATGCCAGTGGCACTGGCTCCCCACCCCCCACCTCTGAGCAGCGTGGGCCTTAGATGGGCGTGCAAGGCAGGTAGCGGCATGGGCTCCTTCCCTCTGGCCCTCCTCACTGCCACTCTTTTCATTCTTTCTCCCTAACCCACTCTACCCCAGGAACACAGTTGGATTCAAGATCTTCACTCTCCATCAACATACCAGGGGAAGTAAGCTGATGGAATCATTGGTCACAAAGGTGTCGCTTGCCAGGAAGACCTGAAGCAGAGATGGCAATGCTTGTGTCATCCCCAGAGCTAACTCTAATGGGCAAGTAGCAAGTTCCTGGAGGGCTGCGTTGAGAGGGATTCTGGGACTGACTGGGCTGCGTAGGAAAGCATTGTCTCCTAACAGCACTGACTAGTAACATGTTTACTGTCCCTGGCTTGAAGTGTTGCCACCTCGGGATGGCTGCTTTGCAACTGAGAACAGAGTCTTAAGTAGAAGGACGCATCTCTGGCGGTTGAGTTTAGATGTCACACAACTGCAGAGAGAAGGTGCCAGACATGTGTCTGCATGCTGGAAGCTGTTGCCATCTTATAGCCAGCCTTCTCCCCCAGCCCCTCCCAGCCAGTCACATAGAGAAGGACCCAAAATCCCAAACTGCATTTTTATTATTTTTTAATAAACTTTATTCTATATTACAAATAAGTTTTTTTTTGTTCTGAACTGCAAAATAGGAATGCCTTATATTTACATACACAGGTATACAATTAATTATAACAAAGGTACAGAAGCTTGCCTTTACCAAGTTACAACTGGGCTCCAATTTAAATAGCATAGGTTTCCTTTTTAAAAACTTTTTTAAATCTTTTTTTTAATATCTTACTAGGATACTCTTCTTTAAAAATCAAAACCAGAAGACCCTCTTCTTAGAGATCTCATCCACATATATTTGAGGCTCATTTTAACACTGTTGTCTAAAGATATGTTTTGCTTTGTTCTAACAAAGGGCCAGCGTTCGAGGTGGGAGCTTTAGTTTGAAACAGAAGTGGGATGGGACTGGAAGGGGGTGACTGGAACAGAGATAACCTGCTCTAACTCCTTCAGCGGCTTCTCTATGTGACTCAGACTCCTGCCGGTTCCTTAAATCACCCATCCATCCTGTTTCTTCCCTTCTCCTCTAGCATTTGAAGCTCAACTCTGGGTCATCTGGCCAGGCTAAAACCCCTGCATCACCCCCACATGTCGGCTCACTGAGCCATTGTCTGTTGCGGTACCCTGGAGTTGCTAGTTGCTACGGTAACTCGGCAGGACCCTGCTGGAAGAGGTGGACTGGCCCCTACATGCTAAAGTGGGGAGGAGGGCAGCAGCATCCAATCCTTCCTTCCCACCTCGGGGCCTGGGGGCCTTGTTCCTGCTCAAAGCAGCCAACACACGACTAAGCAAAGACGGCATGTCTCAAGGACACCAGGCCAAGGTAGGGAGTGGTGAGGGGAGGGCCGTCCGTTCTAAAACACAAAATCATTGGTTTCCAAATGGAAACAAGATTATTTGAGGTAAGCTAGCTTTTCATTTTAAAGAACAGAAGGTCTAGCAAGCCAACAAGCTAACGAGAACGTTGGGGAGGGAGAGGGAAGGAGGCGAGAAGATGAGCAGGTGTATCCCATCTTCATCCTGTGCCTGGATTGCGACTGACCTCTGTGCACGAAAGCATTCCTTAGTCCTGTTTGGTGAAGTGGTCTCAGTTTCTTAAGTGCCCTTTGGGTTGCTCTTTAACTGTATCCTCTGTTTTAAATTCTACTCTTGTAAGGGAGCCCTTCCAAAATGTGCTTGAGTCAAAAGATCAAAGATACTAACAAAGGAAGTTCTAATTCCACATAAAGAAATTGGTGGAAGATGAGCTGCATAGACCAAGTCTACTTACTTTTGCAATCCTGGCAGAGGGAAAACTTGGGTCTTCCCATGACCCATCCCTAACAGAGCCTCCCTAAAGTCTGAGGAAAGCTAATAAGAGATGTATAGGATTCAGCAGTACCAGGGGCAGCCCAGAGAGCCAAGCATAGACATCAAAGGGGGTGAGGTTCCCCCAACCCAGGATTTTCAGCCTACCTCACTACCTCTGCCAATACAAACAGAAAGTTCTTTTTGTATATGAAGGATTTTGTTTCGTTTTGTTTAACTTTGCTTTGCTTTGCTTTCTGGTAGTCACCAGTCTACTCAAGGAATTTAATTGGGATCCTAATGAGTATGTATTTCTTTTACAACCCAAAAAATTCTATGTATTTTTACAACTTGGATACTCCCTCTAATAAAAAAATAATTTTATGGGGGAGCAAAAATTTATAGTATTAAAAAACCTCTCTCTTGCATGTCTGAAACTTTTACTACAGTGGATTACCTTCCAAATGAGAGGAGTGGTCATTTAGGTTTCCTGTCGAGAGCATGCCACCCTCAGCACCATGAGGAGAGGTTTGCAGAGTGTCCCAGCCTCTCTCGAGAGCTGTGTCAGTGTTACCTGGGGCTGTGTCTCAGTCCCCCGTTCTATAAAACAAGGCTCTTGTTTCCTATACAGAGAATGCCTGTAGGGTGAGGTGGCGGGAGGAGGGAGGAGAAAGACTCCATCTGTCAAATGTGTGGGGAAGCACCAGGAATAGCAGCAGCCATGCGAGATGCCACCCCTAGCATTGTCCTCATCCAGGGAATGTCCTGACCCATTTTTTTTTTTTCCTTTAGTGTGGGAGGCTCTTCCTGTCCTCTGAGGTTCTCCTCATCCCCTTGTAAGTCATGGGTTTTGCTCCCACCAACCAAGTAATTTGGACTTAACATCCATAGCAGGGCTCCCTTCTTACTCTCAAACTCTTAAAATATACAAACAAAAACCAAACAACTCCAAAATCCTAAATAAATGGCCCACAGTTTTGTTTTTTAACGGAAGAGGCTGAGGGGTCAAGTCCTCCCAGTCACCTGTCCTGAGAGCTGGCAGGAAGAGGGGAAGAGGCCCTTGATGTAGACGAGGACCAGGAGGGATGGCTAGGGGAATTTGGGGCGTGGGGAGAAGCCAGGGCACTGAGCTGCCTGGGGTGGGTCTTCTCTGGGGGTCGGCTGAGCTCCTGGAGGTGAGTCATTTACAGAAAGACCCCTTGATGGCCTTGAAGAGTTGGCTGGGGCTGCTCACTGGGTTCACTGTTCCTGGAAGGAGCAGGGGAAGTTCCTGGAGAGGAGCACCTCTGGGCCTTGTGCCTGCAGAGCACCTTCCTACCTGTGTCTGTCTTTACCTCACTGCTCAGCTGTCTGTGAGGTGGGAGGTTTGTCCTTGATTGATAATACTGGCCCTACGCTCGGTTAAGTATTTGACTTCACATTACTGTGTCCCCTTGGTCCTGGGAAAGATGACAGATGGAAATTGAGCTTTTCTTTTTAGGTCACAGAGGGTGGTGCTGAGACCTGGGCTCATCACAGCATCGTTCACAGCTCTGGAAACAGTGGTGAGGATGCCTCTTGCAGTGGAAGTAGATGCCTCTTTCATTTGGGAAGTCATTACTTGTGGATCCTCAGATGGGGACCCATAGGGCCTTGACCAGATGAGGGAGCCCCCACAGCCAGGAAGGCAGCTTTGGGTGGGGTGGGAAGGGGCTGGGGCAGTCACAGACGGCTGGGCTGAGAGGTCTGAGCAGCTCCTGTACTAAGTGGATAAATGGCCCTGGGACAGAGGCTATGCGTGTAGGAGAGACAGGGTGGAATGGGGAGGGACAGAGAGGATGCTCGTGGCAGGAGGAGCACAGGCAGAAGCCAGACATGCAACGGGAGACACGGGTACCAGGGACCTGGTTGCGTGGGGGAGGAGGAGATGCTGGGCCAGTACGTTAACCTTCATTCCTGGTGGGCGCAGGTAGCTGGGCCTGAGGGGACCAGGTCAGAGACCTTTCCTGTGGGTAACTCCTGCTTTTTTTTTTTTTTTTTTTTTTTTTTTTTTTTGAGACGGAGTCTCGCTCTGTAGCCCAGGCTGGAGTGCAGTGGCCGGATCTCAGCTCACTGCAAGCTCCGCCTCCCGGGTTCACGCCATTCTCCGGCCTCAGCCTCCCGAGTAGCTGGGACTACAGGCGCCCGCCACCTCACCCGGCTAGTTTTTTGTATTTCTTAGTAGAGACGGGGTTTCACCGTGTTAGCCAGGATGGTCTCGATCTCCTGACCTCGTGATCCACCCGTCTCGGCCTCCCAAAGTGCTGGGATTACAGGCTTGAGCCACCGCGCCCGGCCTTGGGAACAGTCCTGGACAGTCTGCCTCAAACTTTCGGATTTATTTAAAATGACTTCTCTTTCACCCGTAGCTCCTTGCAAGCACCCAAGCTCACTTACCAGGCTGTGGGTGCACAAGGGGGCGGCTCTAGGGGCTGACTTTGGGTGCGGGGGTCATGCTGCCATTGGAACATACCTTGGCCTGTGGGACACTTGGGTTATCCTCTGTCCCCAAATTTAAAACCATATTGAAAGAAGGCAAGAAAATATTTTCCTGAGGAAGTAACTGGCACGATGGCCGCCTTCACTTAGTGGCACTATTATTTGCAGCTACCAAGAACTGTCAGGCTCTCTCCTTATGGGGAAGGACAAAGAATGGGCAAAAGCTACATCTGGGGGACTCGTGCCCAGGAGAAATGACCAGCCTACAGCTCTCTTTGTCTTCCTCTACTTGTTCCTTAAAATTTAGGACCCCACAAAGCCCCCTCTTTCCCTGCTACCTTAAGCCCTTCTCTCTCCAACATGCAAAATCCCCACCTAAACTTTGTCAGTGATTTTGATGACTCAGTCTGGTACCTTTTTCCCTGGAAGGGTACAGGGGGTGAGGTGGAGGGAAAGGTGAGGGAGATGGCCTTTTCTCGCCTTCTCTCTGCCCAAGACTCAACAAATTAACTGCCTAGAGGGAGGCCGTGAGGGGGCCTCCATTCCACAGGACCAAGTTGGCCCAATTCCTTTCTCTGGGAGCCTGCAAGCCACCTGGGCAGCCCCTGGATATTTGCTCTGCCATGCGGGGGAGGAAGATCCCTGGGGGAGTTTGGAAAATAGGTTGGGGTGGGGGGGGGCAAGGACAGCTTTTTGACAATGTTGCCTGTCTGCTTTTAAACATATCATATGTGCACAAGAATCCAAATGGAAGAAATGGAAAACAAACAGCAAAAGAAAACATAACATTTTTATAAGCAAGATGGGCTGTGGCTCTGGATACCTGGCTCGGATTTCTCAGTCCCCAAGCAGGCCACGGGGACTGCAGCAAACAGAGCCACAGAAACAACCCACCCACCAATTAAAGTCAAACCGGCCCCAAACCCCTCCCCAGGAGAAATGGGGACAGCCAGAAAACTTGTCTGTCCTTGTCTCCTCTTTCTTCCTAACCTTTCTATTTCTCTGAGGTGTTTGAAGGTTTTCTTATAACAAAAACATGGAAAAAAATAAAGTCCTGTACCGTGAAAGTAACAATAACAATAATCATCCGGTAAAAAATAAAAGCTTCAGCAGAACTGTTATGAGTGTCTTTTTTTTTTCTGCTTGTTCAATTTTTTTCTCAACTGTGCAAAAAAAAAAATCAAAACACACTCACTCATACACACGTTCACACACGCAGCTTCCATCCAGCAAATCTGTGTTAAATATGTTCGTGTCTCTTTCCTCCCCAACCCTTCATATGTGCAAAAATATTTTAGTGACCGAGGTACTTCCTCAGACCGTCTTCCACATGCACCCTTTCTGGCCTTCCAGGTCCCGTAACTTCTTGGGAGGGAATAAAATGATCAAGGATAGAAAAATCCAAGCTTCTCCACCTGGTACTGCACTTGCCAAAACCTTTGGTTATTTTTTCTTCCTCTTCCAATGCATTGTTTCCCATTTTCCTCTTCCCGTTAGGTTGCTCATGTGTCTTTTCCACCATCTGTCCTTTGCGATGTCACATGATGCCCTGTGCCAAGGTCCAGGCCTCGGCAGGTGACCACCCTGATTTCCTATGGACAAGTGACCTCTCCTTCCACCCGCCAGTTCTCAGCATAGAAAGCAAGGGTTGAAATGTCCTGAAGCTGCAGGATGAATGGATGAGCAAGGGGAAAGAGAAGGGGAACACCAAAAATCCTCCTACAAAGGACAAGGAATCCTTTTGCGCTTTCTGCCTACACCTGGGGCAGACACACACACGCATGCACATGCGCTCACACACATGTGCACATATTCATATCCAAAGGGGCAAGTGTTCATAAAAGTACCAGATGCTCCATGGACTTTGCTGGAGATGGTGTGGTTTCTTCCCAAGTGGGGCTCATTCTGAGAGGGTGACAAGGAACGATGTCTGATGTTTGGGGAGTGAAGGCAAGACTGTGAATCCTTCTCCTTAACCTCACCTAAGATGATGTTTCTCCTTGTCTCCCATAGTGGTGAACAACTCCAGAGCAGAGGTGCCAACAGAGACTCCTGCTTAGGGTGGGAGACCGGACCAGACAGCACCTAAGGTCTCCTTAGGATGAAAGGTTCCTAAAACCCTCCATTAGACCATTTCTCCCCATATCCTCTAGCTTACCTAGTATCCATTTCTAGGCACACATTTGCCCACCTGGCTAAAATCGTGCATCTGTAGATGTAAGAACAGATGGGGAGATGGATGCCAAGGCCGAGGTCATTTGTATGTCCCTCTTCTCAATTCCAGCCAGGCCCATCAGCTCAATTCTTTGTCCCTCCCAGACCTGACAAGCTGGAGGCTGAGGTTGGCTGGCATTTTGGGTGGTCTCTGTGAGGCTGTGCTTAAGTCTGTTTCTTTCAAGGATGACTGCTGAAGAGATGAGGAAGGAGAATGATGAAAGAGACAGCTGAGATGTTGATGAAATCATTCCCAAAGAGGTCTGGACAGCCCAGTGACAAAGTCATCTGCATAGCAATGGCACCAGATTCTGCAGAGGGAACAGGGACTAGGCTGTTGGCCCCAGCCGTCTATGGAGTTCTCAGGAAGGATGGTGGGGATGGAGCCATGGAGATGGCTGGAGGTAGAATCTCCTAGATGCACTCTGCATTTCACGTTGACCCTTGATGAAGGGTGACAAAGGAGGGTGGAGATAGATGCTTTCTCTTGACAGCACTCAGGGCTCTGGTAATGGACTAGACCTATGATTATGATCGTGACACATTTGAATTTGGGGGTAAATGGAAAACAACAAATTCTGCTTCCAGGGTAGATGCAACTCTCCTTTTCTTCCCCACTGTGTTACATTTCTGCTGCTAGGATTCAGATGAAAAGGTTAGGAGCATCTCCATGGTGGAATGTAACTGCTATTCTTTCTCCTGCCTGGCTTTCTACTGGCGGGGGAGCAGGCGGGGCAGGCAGGTCCCTCTTTAGAGACCTGGAAGAGGACAGGAAGCCTCTGGACCCCATCCCAGCGGGGGAGAGGGAGCCTCAAGGAGCACCTCCCAGCTGCTCACACATGTCCTGCTCCAGCTACATGCAGGAGGTGTGGCTTTTCTCCTCACAGCTGCAAAGCAATCAGACCACTGGCTGAACCACTGGAGATGGAACTGTGGGAACGGAGAGCCAGGCGATGTCTTCCCAGTGAAGATAACACTGAACTACTTCCTTGCCTCTTCTCTAGGCCAAGGCTCAGATCGAAGCGGCGGCTGCCAAAGTGGAAGGCGAAGTAGCAGCACAGATACGTCCGCTGTCCTTGGCTCCTCATCCTGCTGCTGACATGCACAGGGTCAGGAGCAGCTGGGGGAGAGAGGCCCCTCTGACATCTTCTGGTCAGTTCCCTTGCCATGGGCCTGGCCATTCTTGGACTTACTGAGGGTCAGTGGCTTGGTCCAATTGTGTTGGCAGAGCAACTGGAAGAGAAGAGATCCAGGAAGGAGGGAGAAACAGAAAGAGGCAGAAAAAGAGAGAGCGAGAAAGAAACAGCGCTGCTCAGGGGATGCTGCTGATGCCAGTCGGAACTTGCACTTGGTAAAGATGATAATCTAGACTGAGGCACGGCTTGGTGTGTCCCCCTCCAGGGCGGCCCTGGAAGGACGGTTCTCAGCTGTCTAAGCTCATGAGGGTTATGACTTGTTCTAGTTTGTAGGCCAGTTTCTGCTTCCCACACTGGTCGTCGTGGTCCAGAGGTCCAAGGATCTGCGGAAGGGCCAAGAACGGGGAGGTTACTTGTTCGTCTGTATAGGTCTGTGTTCTCAGGAGGCACAAAGATGGTGTGGATGTGGTCAGAAGCCCAGGAAGCCACAGGCACGTGCAGGGGCACACTGGACACTGCTGGGTAGGAGGAGGCCCGGGCAGCACGGGTGGGAAGGTGTGGCAGGCACAGCATGTGGGCATCAGCATGGCAGTGCGCACAGGATGCCGGCACACATGGTCATGTCTGAATGACTGTGCATTCTACTGGCTACAAAAGATGGTAGACAGGGGGCAGAAACTCTGCTGGAGACGCCTGTGCCGAGTTTCTGCAGTTACCTGCAGGTTAGACAGCAGCTAGTTCCACATCCCATGGAGATGTGTAGTGCTCAGCATGGAGCCGGAATGTGATTTCATGGATGTTAAGACATCCCACCCTTCCTCCCACAGAAATAAAAATCCTCCCCATCAGCTCCCTGGGGCCCCAGATTCTACATTTAGAAAGTCATTTGTTTTCACTTTGCCTGTTAAAAAACAAATATCACTAGAAGAGTAAGACTACAAGCTTTCCTGGCCATTAACACCTAATGGATAATGTCTACCAAAGCCTTTTCTGAGGGCAGGCAGTTAGCAGAGGACAATGACAGCCAACAATTGTGGCCCATAATGAAAAATGTGTTAGAATTTTACTCAGACTCAGGAGATGAGGGATTGAGTAAAGGCTCTGCCAGTTTCTAGCTGGGTGATCTGAGGCCAAACAGGTAACCTATCTGAACACTCAACGTCCTCAACTGTTAATGTAGGAATGACTAATCCACCTCCAGGGGACAGGATGTCAGATAATATCTGTGAGCACCCTCAACACAAGGCCTGCCCTGCCAGAGGCACTAGACAATTGGGTGGAACCTACTGATGTTGCTGTTTGAGGGGGCAGGGATAAGAAGGGAGGTAAGGGGATGAGAAGGAGGCTGAAGGCTCAAGGGAGGCACCCAGGGCTTTGGATTTCATGACCCAGTTAATGTTTCTTTAATTGGGGAGGCAAGATAGAGCTGGCCAAAAACTGTCATTTGTACACACCATCATTTCATAAAGATGGGTTATTTAAACACCAAGGTAGACAGTTGTACTTGCAGACTAACAGAATCCTTTCTGAGATGAGACAGTTGGAAGCTTACACTGGTGCACACTACAGCATCCTTATTACGTTGCATTGCCACAGACAGGGGAAAACTCTGTCCCAGACCAGTACTCAGCTGCAGACTGCCATCAGGGTCCCTCCCCTAACAGAGCCAGCACTGGCTTTCCCATGACTTAAGGGCTACGGAATTAGGCTGTTCATGGCCTGCAGGACTCCAGGCCCTGGGCCTGCTGGGTCTGCTTCTTTAACCAGGGGTTCCTGGACTCTCCCTTAAGTAATGAGGATGGGAGGAGAGAGAGAACTCAGGGCACGAGCTTCAGCTTCTCTTACTACCCTCCACTCAGAGAAGGTGGCTATGCTGCTGCTCAGATGCAGGGAATTTGGATTCCAAGGATGGCCAGGCCCAGGGCAAGAGAGCTGACTAGAAGCCCAGGAAGACAGGCCTCCTCTTACCCAGCAGTGCTGTGTATGCCCCTGAACGTGCCTGTGTCTTCCTGGGCTGCTCCCTTCCTGGGCTTCCTGTGCTGACAAGAAGATGTCTGAGGGTCCTCTCTCTCCAAGCTGCTCCTGACCCCATGCATAGCCAAGAAAACTCCCATAGCACCATGGCACTGGCCAGAAAGAAGGCCTTGTCTATAGTGGCAATGACCCCAGGTGGGATTTTCCAGTGAGGGAACACAACAATGAAAAACACATTATATTTCTCCTGTTCTGTTCTGTTCTGTTCTGTTCTATTCTATTCTATTCTATTCTATTCTATTCTGTTCTGTTCTGTTCTATTCTATTCTATTCTATTCTATTCTATTCTATTCTATTCTATTCTATTCCATCCTGTTCTCTTCTATTCTATTCCATTCTGTTTTGACTCACTTCTGTTTCATTTCTAGTCTATTCTGTTCCTATTCGAGTCTGCACCATATCATACCATACCATGCCATTCCATATAGCCTGCCCATAGGAGTGGGGAGGTGCCTGTTTAAAGAGAGTTAGATCACAGAGAGATGTGGAAAACATAAAAAAGAAGAAATACTGGAGAGAAAATAAGAATTAAAAAAGACAATATAAAAGAAATAGGTACTTATTTATATATCTAAGAAGCACAGGGATGAATGCAGAATTTATGGGTTGGAGGGTTTCTAGCATTCCAGCCTTTGGAATACAGCCCCAAGTCCTCAGTGGTGGTTCCCCCAGCAGAGGTGGAGGTGTCTGTGGCGATGTTCTCTTACATGGAGGCCCGCAGGGTTGTCTTCATTCTCTGCCCCCTTCCATCCCAGTGGGCCTGGAGCAGGGCAAAGCTTACCTCTTCGCTGTATTTGCCCACATAGGAGAAGATCTCTGAGAGTGCACTCATGGTGTTGAACTCATTCATGTGCATCCGGGACTGCTCAGCCAGGTATGCGTTCATGTCTTGGTCGCTGATGGCTGGCATCTTCCCTATGTCAGAGTAATACCTGCGGAGGGATGGAAGTAGGGAGAAGCTGGAGTCATGCATTCGGAGTAGAGGAGAGATGGATGCTCCCAGCACCGTGTCTGGGGCCATGAGCTCAGCGTGCACTCCAGGTAGTGGGTACCTGCACTGTGACCACCTGGGGACCACTGTGGTCTCTCTCTCATCTGGGTTGCTGGGTCCAAACCAGGAAGAGCCCTCTACAGCTCTGGATGCACAAGGCATAGAGGGAAGGGATTTGGGGAGTGGCCAAGACATTGTCTAAGGGCAGACAGGAGAGGAACCGAGAGCCAGAGGGGCCCAACCTCAGGCATGCTCTTTGCTCTCAGCTACCACACAGAGAGGTCTAGGCCGTCTTGAGTTTCTCTAACACCCCTTCCACAGATGCAAGGGATCTCCTCCAGCAGGGCCCGAAGGCTCTTCCAAGCGGTTGCTCTTCTCTGATGTCCTCCGCTCTCGGGGGGCTCAATGGGAGGAGGCAGCGCTGAGGCTGCTAGGGGAGAGACTGGCAGAAGGCAATCAGTCACTGTCACTTGCAGCTGTGCACTGCTGTCAACTGGTTAATTAGATGCCAGCATTTACATTTTTAATTTCTGCAATTTGACATTTTATGCACCAAACCCCAACTCCCCCGCCAGAGGGGAGTTGTGCAGTTTCTTAATGAGGAACTGAAAGGCCTCAGTGCCCCCAAAGACAGCCACTTCTCACCCTCTCCTATGCACTTTTGGGCTTGTGGACTGCATAAAAGAGAAGAGGTAACTACAATGACGGGGGGCATCATAAACCTCAAAGCCCTGTGGTGGCCCGGCTCAGCCTAGCCCAATCCAGCCCATGCCAAGTTCCTGTGGCTGCCATGCTGTAGAAAGTAAACCTAAAACCTAGGATCAGAGGGGATGGGGGAGGACAGTCTCCAGGGCAGGGATTAGGGTGCATCAAGCAAGGCACCTAGGCACCAAGTTTAAGGAAAGACACTCACCCTCAGGGTTGCACAAGCAGTGGCGACAGTGGCAGACCCTGGGAGTTCTCAGAACTCGAATCTTGGTCAGAGGCTCTGGGACAGTCTCCCCCTGAACCCCAGCCCTATCCTTCACTTCTCCAACCCGGACCCCATCAGGCTTGTGCTGTTTCCCTGACCTCCAACTGTTCCCATCAGTGCCCAGGAGGTGGGTGAAGACTGGCAGAGATGGTTTTCCTGTACTGTCCCAGTCATCAGCTCAAGGGCCTGCAATGGAATGACAGCTCAATTTGCCCCACAGCATCCCTGGGCTAGTGAGGGCTGGAATGGCTTCCCTGCTCTGAGTGGTACTGGGATTGCAGATCTGTTGTTCTGTCTGAAAAATGGGGAGGCAGAGGGAAGATGACAGCTGTGCTCCCTGGCAGGGGAAGGGGCTGGTCAGAAGGGACTGCCCTGGCCACATACCGGACATTTTGCCAACTGCTTTGTTGAACTGGCAGCATTTTGGCTGGGCAGGAGCCTGAGACAGGCAACAAGGCCAAGGGTGTAGTAACATGGCCTTTCTCAGAGCAGCCTGGCTACTCAGACAGGCTGCCCTGCCCCCATCTCATTTGGATTTCCATCCTTCACATCTTCTTCCATTCCCCGCCCCTCTTCCACCTTCAGAACCCCCAAGGCCCAGTACCCCTTCCTGTTTCATTT
Organism: Macaca thibetana thibetana; assembly: GCF_024542745.1. Lineage (NCBI taxonomy): Eukaryota > Metazoa > Chordata > Mammalia > Primates > Cercopithecidae > Macaca > Macaca thibetana. The sequence continues at coordinate 26,974,753 of NC_065580.1, read as the reverse complement.
TGCTTTCTTTGCTCCATCCCCAGAAGAGCCTGTTCTCTTCAAGGCCTATCACCTGCCACAAAACACATCCTCAGGTACCTTAGGACACAGGGCTCTGAGTAATTTAATGACATTCCAGGTGTACAATTACAGCGAGACTCGATTCACTGTCACCATTTCTGGAATGCAATAAATGCCAATGTTCCATTTTACAGTGGGAGACCAGAGATTTCAGTAGTAGCTCCCAACCTTGCCATTCCCAAGGAGATTTGCGTGTCACTGTCCCCTTAGGGATCCCATGTCTGCCAAGCAAGATATGTTTGTCAAGTAAAGGGCTATCTTCACAGGCTGTATTGGTAAAAAGTGTGAACAAATAACCTCACTCACTTTTGGTACCATGGCCAGCAGCCAGCCATGCAACTCTGGTAACTCAGCTGAGTTCCAAGCTTCCACCAGACAGGTATACTCTGTCACCTGTACACAATCAGAGCCTCTGACCAGGTGAAAAACCCAGGTTCCCGTGGAAAGGACATAACCGTCACCAAAAGCAAAGACTCCTGTTATTTCTCTCACCAGCTGCGGAACCTATCACAGTAGGCAGGCGGCTCTGTCAGGCTTTTTGCAAACAGTGCCAGGGACCTTCTTGCTGCCTTTATAGTCCCTGAGGTGTAAGGAATCCTAGGTTAGGAGCCACCGTGTCTGCAGTGAAGGGACCATCGCTAGGGGAAACAACAGAAGCCCAGCGCTCTGTGCCTTCACAGCGGCTTGCCTCATGGCAGCGCACTAAAAGCCCTATCCATTTCCCCAAAGAGAATATCTAGAAGTATATATATGTGTGTGAGACAGACAGAGAGAGCTGCTGGGGTGGAGGGCAGGGAGTTGAGAGTAGGATAGGACAGGGCTGGGGCCCTGACCATCTCATCTAGACTTACTGGGTGACGTGCCTCTCCTGAATATGTCATCCTCTCTGCGAGGTCAGGTCCTTGCCGGGCAGCTCCTGTCTCTTTCCTGTCGCCTTTGCACTGGAGAGGCTGGATCAAACCAGGGCATGTCTGTGGCCACACACTAGTGACAGGTGGGCCAACTGCGTGACCTCATCTTCAGCAAGTTCTAAATCAGCTGAGCTGAGTGGCCACTGACAGCCCAATGTCTGTGGGTGTGGGGCTTAAGTCTTGCTGACAGTCTACCCTGTTTTTGATCCCAAGCCTGCCTGCTGCTAAGTGGTCCCCTCTTCTCTGCAGGGCTTTGCCAATGCTGTCTTGACCCCTCCTGCTCCCCCACTCCCACTCCCTAGCAAGCACCTTGTGCCTGATGCCAACTCATATGGTACTACCTCTGCCGGGTGAACCTTGCTTCCTTCTCGCTCCTGTTGTGCTGGCCCCTGTGCTGGGCTCCTCCACTGGGAAGCCTTATTGATTGGGAAGAACATAATTAAGCCCTGTTAAGGAACTTTAAACAAGCATTCTCATCTGCTGGCTGTGCATTGAGGAAGGGAAAAGGGAGCCTGGGACCCTGTGCTTGAACTTGCTCCTGTGGGCGTTCTGCCTGCAGGTGAGCCCATCTCCACGAAGTCCTTCAGGACCCCTCCAAGCTGCCCCAAGCCTGACCTGCTAAGAAGGAGCTGGTCCCACCACTGGCCTTCCCTAGTTCTCTTTGCTGACCTGCTCACAGCAGGGAGGAGGCCAGCACCCCTGAGGTCCCGACATCAGGCCTCTGGGAGAGGCCATAAAGATCAACACCCCACAGAGCTGCATCCTCCACTGTTGGCTGCAGGGTCCTAGGGTCCTAGTCTGTGGATTTCTATGGGGTAGTGGGATGCCAGCAGAAATCCTGGGCCCAGAGAGTGACCGTGAGTATCTAATATCTGCCTTTAGGATAGGTCTGTAGTGATTGGGAAGATGGTCTCCAGTGCCCTAAACTCTTTGGAAAGAACACAGTGTTGGCATCCCTCCACACACCTTGAGGATGAAGATGCAGGAGTGATATTTCCAGCCTGATGCTCTGATATCCCCAATATGTACCTTTCAAGAACCCGCACAAAAGTCTTTTCCTCTGTGAATCACGGGAGGGTCTCTCTGGGCCCAGCAGAAAGAGGCCCCACACCCTGAGTTACCCACTATGATGCTCGTGGGGTCTGCTGAGCATCTGTCTGTGTGGCCTCCCCGACCACAGGAACTGCAAAGAAAGGGTCAAGTTCAATGCATTTCAAGTACCCAACTCACTCATGATGGATACCATTAATGTTTGACCCATGAATTAATGAATATGTTAATGAAATGTCTATATCTCACCTCTAGTATTGCTCCCAGGGCGAGCTGTCACCATTTTATGTATTTGACTGGATGGTTTCCATAGGAGGCATATTTAAATATTTAAAATTCTTAACCTTTTTCGTGCCGTGACACACATGATAGATGACATTCAAATGTGTGGCACACTCTAATCCAAACCCCAGTGGCCTGCTGCGACTCCATTATACTTACTTCTTAAAAGCTGACTGATGGCAACTGAGTGAGGCCAATGTTGCTGCAAGAATGACCTTTCAACTCTTCCAAGTTAAAATCGGAGAAAATCACTACTAAAGTGTGCAATGTATTGCTACTGGTAATGACACAAAAACTACAACTGATCACAACACACCATTTCATGGTGATGACACTGTTGGGTTTCATCTGTAAGATGAGGGTAGCAGTTAACTGCTAATTGGAAACCAAGAGACTCTTCTCCCTTTTTCCAGATTTGGCCACAGCGAAATTAAAATTCTTATACGAGGGGAGTGAATACTGGGAATCCACAGTGGGTCTACAAACCACCATTATTACAAGATACTTGGAGGCAGGAATGGGAGGGGAGGATGGGTGGGGAGATGGTGGGAGGGAAGACAGGTAGAAGGATGGGTGGGAGGAGAGATGGGAGAAGAGATGGAAAAATATATGGCAGGACAGGAGCGAGAACAGGTGGGAGGATGGATGGGAGGACACACAGGAGGATGGGTCAGAGGATGGGCAAGAGAATGAGTGACAGGAGAGAAGGGAGGGCAAGTGGGAGGATGGATGGGAGGACAGGCAGGAGGATGGGTCAGAGGATGGGTAAGAGAATGAGTGAGAGGAGAGAAGGGAGGGCAGGTGGGAGGATGGATGGGAGGACAGACAGGAGGATGGGTCAGAAGATGGGTAAGAGAATGAGTGAGAGGAGAGAAGGGAGGGCAGGTGGGAGGATGGATGGGAGGACAGACAGGAGGATGGGTTAGAGGATGGGTAACAGAATGAGTGAGAGGAGAGAAGGGAGGGCAGATGGGAGCATGGTGGGAGGATGGTGAGAGGATGGGTGGGAGGATGGGCTCAAAGATGGGTGAGAGGACAGGTGGGAAGACTGGTGGGAGACTAGATGGAAGGATGAGTCGGGGATGGGTGGGAGGACAGATGAAAAGATGAGTGAGAGGCTAGATAAAGAATTTCTAGAAGACTCAACATACTGGCAGAATCATCTATGCTGTTCAACCAAGAGTTATTGAGGCTTCCTGAATTTATATGCTTCCCTTTTTCACCTGCTCTGAAGAGAGGACAAGGCAGGGTAAGCCTTATTTTTCAGTTGTGATGGTACAGAAAGCCTTCCCCAAATACATGCAGGGCACACTCCACAGCAGTGAGCCTCTAAGTTCGAGTCCTGGGAGGACTGTCTCCATTTGACCAACAGCAGGCAAGCAGATTCAGAAGTGAACAAGCTGTGGCCAGGTCACTCTACCATCATCCTCAACTGCAGGCTGTCAATGTCCTTGGAATGAGGAAGTGGGAGATAAGGTGTGCTGTAGTACCAAGTGAGGTCTGCCCTGCCAGACTTTACTTTCCCCTCGAGGAAGCCAGACAAGCTCGGAGGATACGTCCTCTGGGAATGGGAGTGGACTTGTCCCTCCATCACTGAGTGAAGAAGCCCTCTGGGCTTGACTTCAGCCCTGTCCGTGCTGTTTTCTTGATCCGTCTGTCTTTGTACCCTAGTCCCGGAAAGGAGAAAAGATTTGGGGCCTCAAGTAAGTGAATGACTTTCTTCAGAGTGTCAGTGGTTGCTAAGAAACGAGTGGGATAAGAAATGGAAACCATCAAATCACTCCTAAAAATAACCCAATGGACTGAGTTTACTTGTGACCTGCAGCAGCTGCATGGCACAAATCTCATTGAGCACCAAGCAGAAAGGAGACTACTTCCTCGGCCCATGCATGCATGAGCTTCAGCTCTGACTACGCAGCCTGTTTCTGGGAAGTGTCCTTTATGCAGACACTTCACAAATGTTCCCAGCCCTTCACAACCCTGGTTCCCCCCTCCCCGCCTGGGGCACTATCACAATGACACTGTAGCACAGGGATGATCAACAGCCCACTGCTGCCTCTTTCCCCTCTCCCTGCTAAAGAATTGGCTGCCCACACGGGAGGGGCTGGAGGGCCCGGTCCTGGCAGCTCTATTGTTGGAAGAGTGAGCCACTGTCTATGTAGCAGGAGGTAAGAACATGTCTAGATGACTCAGACATAATCAGACACTAGGACAAAAGAGTTAGTTTCCTTTTGGACAGCCGAGGTGGCATGTCCACCACCTGCCTCAGTAGGAAAGGAGGAGAGGGTATCACAGGGCAGAGGGAACAGGGAAAAACAAAATCAAACTCTTTCAGTGACACTAATGCACTGAGGTGGCCAGGACTCTACTCCCTCTTAGTTATTTCCTTTTTATAAGGGAAGGCAATTTTCAAGTATAAAGACAGAGGCTGTCTCTATCATAGGCAAAATGATAAAGTACATTTTGTCACCAAGTCAAGCACACCTTCTGAACTCTTTTACTCTTCAAAAAGGCACCAAATCTGAGCTTCCCTCTAGGTTTCTTATATTTAAGCTACTTGGAATAAAGAGAAAGTCTAAATGCAGGACTGCCATGTAGGGTTGTGCAGGTTACTCACTGCACAAAGATACTTGGACAAGAGGATGAGCTGGGGCTGACAAAGCCCAACACTCAGCAAACACACTCGGTGTGGGGCTACCTCATTCTGTAGGAAGGGGTATCTTTCTTAAACCATACAGAGGCACCATATGGGTTGGCAGAGGTCCTGTCTGAAAGTAATGCAAAGAGGTAGGAAGGTTATTTGGGAGTCAGCTAAGAGGTTTGGGATCTAGTTTCATCTTGGTCCCTTAAATCACCTTGGGCAGATTACTTAGCCATTCCACATGTATATTTCTTCACCTTCATGGCATAAAAGGAGCTTACAGTTCCTGTCCTCTCCCTAGTACAGGGCTGCTGTGATGAATAAATAAAGCTTCAGCTGGTTGCTTAGTTCAGGTGCTTGGCGTATGGAGCTGATGCAGCTCAGACAAACCATTAACCTTCTTTACCATGAGTCAGCGCCACCCTAGGAGGAGCCCAGCCCTGCAGCTCACAGGAGGACCTTCAGCCACGAGAGCTCTGCAGGACACTGGGATTTGATCACAACACTGCAAGACCCAGGGCATTAAGAGCTCACGTGAGAGGCAAGGGGCTGAGAGAGTGAGAAGCTGTTCAGACAGTGACAAAAACATCCCCACGGAATGCTGGGAACTGCCAGCCAGACGGGAGCAGATGGGTAGAGGCCTCCAGCCTTTTCTGCTGCAATGTTGTAGTCTGGCCCCTTGAAGTCTTATGATGACAGTTTTTATTTATTTTTTGGGGGGTGGGAGGTGAAGATTAGAGCTAGGAGCACATCTCCTCTCTGGGCCTAGAAGGCATTTCAGCCATTAGGCTCCAGGGTCTGTTATCCAGGGAAGCCGAGCTATCATAGCAACCTCTGGCCAAGTTTTCCTATTCTGGTTTCAGGGGACAGGAGCACTGGGACGTGGGTGTGTGGGTGTTGCAGTGGCAGGATCAGGCTTTGTGAATGACTCATCTGGAAGCACAGCTGGTTTTGGACGGGGAGGGGACTTTTTGTGGAGGAAGCTGCTGGCTCCAGCAAGGGGCCCTGACTTGGCTCCGTGGCCCAGCACTCACCTCTCCACCCAGTTCTTGTAGCTGGGGATGTCCTTGGCATACAGCAGCTTGTTGGAGGGTGAGTCCTTGCCCAGCCGGTGCTCTGACGTGGAGCAAGAGTCCATGAAGGTCTGAGCCACCACAGAGAGGCAGGCGTCTGTGATGCTGTTTTTATGGATGTCAAACACAAACTGCGGGTTCTTGATCATGTTGACCCAAAACCGCAGGGGCAGGCTGCGTGGAAGGAAGAGGCAGACAGTCAGGGGAGACGGCGCAGTGGGGCTGCGGTGTGGGTAGGAGGGGTCTCTGGAGAAGGAGAGAAGCCTGGGGAACTAATAGAACTTAAGAGCCTTCTCTATGCTGGGGACGGGATGTGCCCAGGAAGGGAGGTAAGGCAGGTCTGCAGGGCCCCAATTTACCTTCCAGGAAACTGAGAACTGCCAAGGCTGAATAATTCATCCAGAGATATAATCTTGGTAGGTACTTGAGAGGACTTGATACCCAGCCTTGGTGGCAGGGCTCATCATCTTCCCTTTGGCCTAAAAGGCAGCTTTGATGTGTGCTATAAAGTGGAATTTCTAACTCTGTCTGTCTGCTCCTAAGCCTGATACAAGAGTATCCAGTTGGCAAACTTTAAGGAATTGCTTGGAATCTAGGCTTCGTATCTGACGCTCTGCCATCTACTGTATGACTTGGCAGAAGTCACACCCTTCCTCCCTGCCTGGGCCTCTCAGCCTACTCCTACTGGGGCTGAGAAGTACAGTGTAGCTGACTGATTTTTCATTTCTAAGCTGGCAGGCTTGAAAACCCACATTCACCCACCTCATGGGCCCCATCGTATTCCCTCTTTCCCCTCCCTGCTTCTTCTGGTTGGCACCTCCTGCCCACCAAGAACTGTGCTTGCAATTGGGGATACAGTGATGAATGAGACACATCCTCTGCCCTCAAGAAGCCTGCATTGTGATAGGTTCATGGAAAGGCAGACATGAAACCGACTACATGCCGGGAGGACTGTTGGTGCTAGGACCAGAGATGTGTAGGGTCCAACATGGGACCAAGGGAATCATCAAGTCTACCCAGAGGGCAGTGTCCAGAATGCCTTCATAAAGGGGGCATTTGATGGTGGGAGTTTTAAAACTTGTGTAAGTCTTTCTTTCTTTCCTTCCTTCCCTTTCTTCCCTTCTCTTGCCCTGCCCTGCTCCGCCTTGCCTTGCCTTGTCTTCTCTTTCTCTTTCTTTCTCTCTCTCTCTTTCTTTCTTTCTTTTGATGGAGTTTTGCTCATCAGGCTGGAGTGCAGTAGGGCAATCTCAGCTCACTGCAACCTCAGTCTCCTGGGTTCAAGTGATTCTTGAATCCTCAGTCTCCCGGGTTCAGAAGTGATTCTTCTGCCTCAGCCTCCTGAGTAGCTGGGACTACAATCACCCATCACCACACTCGGCTAATTTTTATATTTTTAGTATGATGGGGTTTCATCATGTTGGCCAGGCTGAACTTAAACTCCTGATCTCAGTTGATCTGCCCACCTCGGCATCCCAAAGTGTTGGGATTACAAGGCGTGAGCCACCGTGCCAGGCCTATGTGTTTCTTAGCAGGGTGAGGCCTGGAGGAATGGGGTGGAGGATGGGTTGCACACAGGAAATCTGCATCAACAAAGACAAAGAGGGAAAAGTGTGCCCTGCAGTCTGCTATTGTTAACCTGTTGCTTAAAATGTCCCAATCCTGGGACACTGGGAGAAACTGCCGTCTGCCCCTTTTGGCTGTAGCCATCCCTGTGGGCTCTAATCCTATGGCTTCCAAACAGCCTGCTGGGACGCAGGTGGGAAAGAGGACTAGGCACCATGCAAGGGATTGCTTACTTCCTTCCCTCTGCTCCCACCTCTGCCTCCTGCCATTTCCCCTGATGTTTTATTGTTGTTTTGGTTGTTGTTCTCACTGATGGTAATAGTTAGAATGTTAATTATGTGCTTGGCTTGCTTCTTAGAACTTAAACTCTTTGAATTACATCATTTCAATAGAACCAGTACAATATTTCTATACTTGTTCTATCTCCCAGCAGCCAGCAGGTACAAATAACAAATGCTATTAATACAGGAAAACCTAATGTTCAAGACTGCCAATCAGTCGACAAGGATCTATTAAGTTCCTACAAAGTGTGCAGGGCGGGACTCAGGCAGGCAGCATTGAGGTCTGACAATGTTTGGCGGTGTTTCCTTCATCCCTGGAAATCCCTAATAGGAAATAATGGGATGGTGTCCAGAAAAACTCAGAGAGCCACAACACCCAGGTGAAAGCAGGGGTCACTCCAGCTGCCCAGGCTTCCTGACAGCTGGGGTCAGAGCCCTGAATGGAGGACTCACGACTTCTCAGCTAATGAAGTCTCTGTTCATATCTTCCTGTTGTTCCAGAAGTTGCACCCAGGAATAGGGACTCTGAGAGTCCACATTTGCCCTGCTGGTTTTTTCTCCCCTATGCTCCCTGGTCCTCAAGCCAGTTTTGCTGACAGGTACAGCAAACAGGGAAGCCACAGCACTCACCCAAGGCTCCCGCCTAATGAAATATTAGCATATTATTAACATTAGTGGTGGCACTAATCTCTGGTTGATTGCAGCCACTCAGGCTAAATGAGCAGGAGGTTTATTTAAAAGAGAAGAGGTAGGGAACTGTGGAAGAAGAGGGTGGGGAGAGGGTGGGTTACACCTTGGGCCAGGAATAAAAAAATAATCACTTTTCAATCAGAGACAATTAACTCCAAGTCAATATGCAGATCTTAAAATTCCCAGACTTACTGTGTCTTGCTCAGCATAGCAACATATCAAGTCAGGGTTGGGGGAAAGTGTCCTTTGATGGGAGAACTTGAGCCTAGCAGGACTGTCTACTTCCTGGGGTTTCCTTTGCTCAGACCTGAGTACTTGGAAGAGCTGGGATCCAAGGATTTGGCTCTACTCCAAGGACATTATGGCACCCCTGGAGGTGTCCTCACCCCAGCAGGAGGGACGGGGTGAAAACAAATGGTTTGGATATCATTGTAGGTGATATTCCTGCAATGTGCTACTAAAAGCAGGTAGAAATGTTTAGAAATACCCAACTTTCTCCAGCTAGGACCAAGAGAAGTTCTGGGCAGAGCATTTTTTTTAATCTTCTGAAGGCTGCTAACATTCAGTGGAGGCAGTAAGTAGGAAGACTCACTGACAGAAGCAGATTGGTAGGCTGGGGACATGCCCCACCAAATAGCTCCCAGTAGTCATGCCAAGAAGTCTAGAAGTCTAGGAGAGTTAAACGCATCTTACCTAGAGGCAGGTCCTGGGAGATATTAGACCCAGCACAGCTTTCAAAGGAGGAAATCGCATCACCCAGTTTTGCTACACTGAGTGAGCAATCTAGATTTTTGAGTCTTATTTGAGAAAGTTTGGAAGAACCCCAGCATGAAGGTCTTCTCTCACCAGGAGTTAATGTGGGAGCAAACCCCACACTTCAGTTCTGTGGTCTCAACCTTGGTTCCTGCCTGGTTTTTCATATTCAGCAGGGATAGTCTCTTCTCCCGGTGAAGAAGATGAGGAGCCAGAGCATACTACATTTAACACAGTTTTGGTACCAAAGTCTGACTTCTGCCTTCATCTGTGCATTGCTTTGGGGCCTGGGGCTAGGTGCCAGGGTGCTTGGCTGAGCTCTAATGCCTTGCCCATCCTAGCAGTTGTCAGTGCTGGGCAACAGGCCCACACTGCCTCAGAAGAATGATCTGGGGAAGAAGAGCCTGGGACAGGCACCATGGAAAAGCTGCAGGGAGGCTGTTCTGGAACTGATGGGACAAAGGATAAGCCAGCTTTGCCTCAGGTAGAGCTCTCAACCAGAGACCACCTTGGCCCTGCATCTCATCAATAATTACTGAGACCCAGCTTTACGCAAGGTTCCATACTAAGTGCTGAATACTGATGTGAGCTCTTGAAATTTCAACCTCAAATACAAATTACTCACAAGTGAAAGGAAGGATGCTCCATGCTAAAAGGACAGAGGGGATCATAGGGGAGAACACCTAGAGTGTCAGTTAGTACTTGGAGAATCCTGTTGTCTCAAAGGAAGACATAGTGGTTAAGGGCAGGTCTCTTCACCACACAGAACTTGGAAAAGGAGGTAATGGGAAGAGAGCAACTGCTTGAACAGAATACGAATGCCCTTTGTTCACCTGGTTGTTTCCTAGGTGTGTTTCAAAACTGCTTGCAAGTTACTGTTAGATGTTGCCCTTCTAAGATCCGGTTGCACATGACACATTCTCCATCTTCCATAGCATTTGTCCCACACTACCTTGCCTCTCACCCTCATCTGTCAGTTCTTTGAGGGCAGGGGCCATGTCTGATTAGCTCATGATCCTCAGTGTCTAGCATAATCACAGGCACCCAGGAGGTACTTGGATGGGAGAGTGTCCTGGCCGTGACATTTGGCATATTATTTCTTGCTTCTTCACCTGGTTCAATAAATGTTTGTTAACTGACTAAGTGATAGGAAAGAAAGATGCACAGACAGATTTTACTAGAGGGAAGTGAAAGAGGGAATGAGCACAAAAATCTAGGAAGAGTGGATGGGGAGGACCAGAGAATGTGCCTGCTGAGAGTCCCTGCTGATGAAAACAGACTCTGGCCAGCCCTTCTCCTGGAGGCCCAGAGTCCCATCACCATTGACTCAAGGCTGGGTGGGCTCAGGGCTCCCGATGTACCCCCTGCCCTCCCTTCACTCACCAATTGCTCTTCCAGGTATGGCGGACGTGTGGGTCATGAATGCCATGCTTATCAGCCTGCTCATCCAGGAAGTCAAACATGTACTTGATGGCCAGGGGCAGGGCAGAGCCACGGTGTGCCGTGCTGAAGATGGTCTCAAAGAGGTCATCCACAAACTTCTGCAGTGTGCCCTGGAGAGGTGGGATATGTCCAGACACAGCTCAACTCACGTAGTTCTGAGGATGGCTTTTAAAACCTGCCTCACAGACCTAGGCAGGGGAGGATGGTATACAGTCCACCCCGCTTGGGTGAAATTGGGTAAGTCCATGTAAATCATTTTTCCCATTTCGTCTGTCTCTAACAGCTTTAAATTTCCCCTGCACAAGGAAAAGAGATATAACACTGATGACTGGACCTACGTAAGGCTTCCTCTGCCAACAACACGGTTTGGTTGAACACCCTCTGGCGGTGTTATTTTAGCACTTTTCACAAATGCTAATGAACACTCACTTGGTTAGAGCAGACAAACACAATCTGCTGGTTTTGTTTGGGCATTACTCACACTGGCTAATGAACAGTGACTCACTTGGCTCTGCAGAGAGCAGAGCTGAGCCCAGTCTCAGGAGTGAAAGACTAGCACTGCAGGTAAGCAATGTTCCCAGAACCAGGATTACAAATGGTGCCTGGGGTCAGGCACGGTGGCTCACACTTGTAATCCCAGGTTTTGGGAGTCAGAGGCAGGCGGATCATTTGAGGCCAGGAGTTTAAGACCAGCCTGGCCAACATGGTGAAACCCCACCTCTACTAAAAAAAAAAAAAAAAAAAAAAAAAAAAAAAAAATTAGCCAGGTGTGGTGGTGCATCCCTGTAGTTTCCGCTACTTGGGAGGCCGAGGCAGGAGGATTGCTTGAACCTGGGAGGAGGAGGTTGCAGTGAGCAGAGATTGCACCACTGCAGTCCAGCCTGGGTGACAGAACAAGACTCTGTCTCAAAAACAAAAAAAAGAAAAAAGAAAAAAGAAAAAAAAGAAAAAAAGAAATGGTGCCTGAGAAGTCACTGATGGAGCCCTGACTTCCCCCACTTGAGATTGTAGAGGATACCCCAGAGAGGAAACCATTCTTTTATAAGGCATGGCAGAAGAATGTGAAAAGAGGCAGTCAGAGTCTCAGCATTTCAGAAGGGCATGGAGAAGGGATAGAAACAAATCTTCAGATTGCATGCCAACACCAATGTATTGGTGGGGTTTGCCTGGAGCGCTGGATTGAGAAGGATTCTGAGGTTTGGTACAGGGGCTGATCAGCAGTGCCTCCTGGGGTGGATAAGAGTGGGCACCAGCACAAATGCTGGGTACTGGCTACTCTGGCATTTCTGTGGGCTGACGAAGTCCCTCTTCATAGCCTCTGGGCTCCCTGCACCCAGTTCTCAAGTCTGATACCTTAGTGGCCAGGAGTCGGGTCAGGTAGATTTCGGACACCATCTTGCTCCCCCGGTCCCCCTCTTTCTGGTCTCCATGCTCATGGTTCTTCACTAGATGCCACATCTTGACTCCACTCTCCAGGTCAGGAGTGATCATAGGTGTCCGTGAGCGGAGGCTGTCAGGGCTGCCCGTGTACCGGATCATGTTTTCTGCCGAGGCAAGGATCACCCCCAAATGTATGTGAGGCCACAAGGCCTTAGCCCATCACCTTACCATGCATCCCTCGCTCTGGCGGAAGCCAACGACTGTCTGATCATTCCTGCCGTTGGCCGGTGCTGTCACCTTGCCTTGGTTTGGTGCATTCCCTGAAACTGGGATGCTTTTCTCACCACCTCCAGGAAACTATCTGTGGCTAATTCTACCCACTCAGATCTCCCCCTCCTTCCTGTACTCTGCATCGTGTCAACCCTTAATTATTCAATTTGTAAAAAATATAAGCCTGTACTTTTTTAACGCTTTTCCTTGTTAGAGTTCTCAAGTCATGTCTCAGGATGAGTTCTGTGCAGCCAATTAAGTACACACTTAAGAGCAGGTAGCCTGTCTCCCTTAATAACCGCTGATCGGATGAGTAATCGCCTGGTAACCTGCTCACCTTCGTCTGTCCTCCCCTCTGGCCTGTGCCAAATTATTCCTGTTTATTTGCTGAAACTCCTGCCAGTGTTTGTGAAGTGTTGTGAAATGAGTACTGAGCAGGAAAATGAAATGGCGGTCCTACTGTGTGCAGGAACTATTCTCTGTATTCATCTATTTATTATCTAGAATGACCCTGTTCAGTCAGTAGATTTTTCAATCTCTTCTTTTGGTAAATAAATAAATAACCAAGGCTCATAGTGGTCAGATGACTAGCCCCAAAGCACACAGATAGGGCAGAACAGGGCTCCTTCTGGCTTCTATCCCACCTCCAGCACCCTCTCCCCACCACTGCAGAGCCTTGCACCTGGTCTGTACCTGCACTCCACTGCAAAATAACAGTGGCTCTTACAAATCATTTAGCCTCTGTGCACCTGAGTTATAATGTACTAATCTGCATAATAGGGGGAAATAATAATTATTTAATTCACTAGATTGTTATGAACATGATGTGAGATAATAGCTATCACACAAGGAAAGGCATCTTACAGCCTGGAAGACATTCCATGAAGGTTGGCTTTACTCTTTTGCTCATGGATGAAGGTCTCACTTATGCATCAGAGTGACGGACTGAAACCAGGGGCCTCTTCCCCCACCTGGCTCTCTTCCCTGATGGTCAGCCTTTCTGATGCCCCAGCTCCCCTTCTCCAAGAGTCTCCTGCCTTCTGGCTATGCTGTTGTCATGACAACAGCTGCTTAGGACACCCGGGCCTCCCCAGGACACTCGGTGGGATCTTACCATATTTACTCGCTGAGGTCCTGGAGATGGTGGAGTTGTTCACTGCGTTATAGGCTGTCACCTGCTTGGACACTAATGCCACCACGGAACCATCTGGCACCTACAGGAAAAAAGCTTCTCAGGGCCTGGGCACAGCAGCTCTGCCACTCCAGGAAATAAGGACAAATCAGGATGAACTTGGCACTAAGGGGCAATTGGTGCCTTACTGGAGAACTAGGGGACTTTGGAGGCTGTCAGCTTTCCTTGGAGCAAAACAAGACACAGATCTGGATACTGACTAGTGTTCTGTTTTGTGGCTTCTCTCGGAGTAACTCCTGGCAAGAGCTCCTCCCTAGCATTCTCAATCCCAGTGCTTCCCTGGAAGATGACCCAGCCTTAAATGCCCAGAGGAACTTCTCAGGAGGGCCTTCCTTGGGGACTCTGCCCGTGCCCTGCAGAAAGTGTGCATGTCAGCATGTTATCTCCAAAGAGGTCAGGGTTTCCTGGCTTCTTGGCTGGGAGACATCAATTTCCTCTGGAGCACTAACGGAACATGGAGTGCTGTTGAGGGGCTTGGTGTCTAGCCCTGTTATTCCAGGACAATGATTTCCAGGGCAAGGGACTTGTAGTTGGCTAGCTCCTCCCCTTTCCACATTCCCCTTACCTGGTAGTGGGCCAGCGTGTTCAGTCGTTTCCAATCATTCTCAATCTTGGTGGTGATGTCTTCATCCTGCAAGATCATCCTTGCCCCACTTCCTTGTCGCCACTCTGCCAAGAGAGCAGTGGCATCTCAGAGAGGCCCTCTGACCCCTCCTGTGGGGAAGCTGAGGACCCCTGTGTAGGTAACCTATGCAGTGCTAGCTCAAGGGTGTATCCATTGTAAGTGCTAGCACATGCTCCTGTGAAAACGGAGTGCCAAAGCTCTCAACGCAGAGAGGCCCTGAGTTCCAGTTCTGGTTCTGATCCCAACAAACTATGTGACCAAAATGGGGCTAACATCACTTACCCACCCCTGCCCATCTGCTTGCTAGGAATGGCTACATCTGTAAAAAGTAGATGCTCAAAAAGTATTAGCCAAATAAAAGGGGCACATAATAAAACACTAAGCTTTGACAAAGCACGAGGCAAATGCAAAGTGGCATGGTTGTGGTAGCGTGGCTTGTTTGCTTGATTGGAAGCTCTTAGAGCTGACGAAATCAAGGCTGTAGGCTCAGTCACTGAACAGCCCCAGATCTGCTCCAGGGGTGCATGCCATAGGGTGAAACTGGCAGGTGTGTCACCCTTGTCAGGGAGATTGGGTCAAAGAGTGTGGAAAAAATCAGCAAAACCCATTCTCATGCCCATGAGCGTCCCCTTCCCCACAAAGTTGATGAAATGATATCAACGTTATAATCTATCCAACACCTAATTATTTGATGTTACAAGGATATACTTACATCCCCATATTATTCTCCTGGGCCCAAACACCTACAATACATGGGCTTACTGATGGATCACACATGGGGAAATGGGAGGCTGTTTCTCATCAACCAAATCCCCACCACAATACTTGGTACAAATCACATGTAGGCACAGAAGTGCACATTCCTATCTTGAAATGTACACGCATGAAAATCCATGTGCATGTCAGACACACAAACTCATGCAGCACACACATGTATGAGCTCATGCATGCACACATACCATTCTCATGGACACACACCAGAAAGGAGAAACAGCCTCTTAAATTAAAATGCAACATGTGTTCCAGCCAAGAAGCCAAACGTTTGGTTTCCAGGCAGCCCAGATCCTGCTCAATGCCTCTCAGATGCTGATACTTCTGAAATGTGCAAAGAATGCTGGGCTCATTCAGAGTGTGGTTAGTTGCTGGATTAAGTGGCCTGGCAGTCACTGCTTGACCCACCAGGGATTTCTTCCTATGTCTCACAGAGCCACATGTTCAGATTCTCTTCCTCGTTTCCCTCCTGCCAAGGCTGGTCCACGACCAGCCACATTTGTGGCAGAGAGCACCAATTCCTCCCTGCATTGTGCATTTGTTGTGGTCTGTGCTGCCAATCCCATTTCACAGATGGCATGCCCTTTGGAATAACAGAGATGCTCCTAAAATCTAAGCCCCTTGCCTCCAGTTCCTGGGGCTCCAGTCCCTGGGGCTTCCCTGCTGCCTAATTTAGAGCTTAGCTTCACGTCAGGTGGTCAAAGGAATGAAAGCATAGAGACTACATGCTTGCTTACTGGAGCAAGAAGCCTCTGGGGCCCATCCATCCCTTAGTCTGGTGGATGTCACAGCTGGGATTGCTCATGGTGATTACGGTCTGGGGCAGTTAGGCTAATGGGCAAAGGGGAAAATGCCTCACTGAGGTATCTGGTCACTAGCATTTTTGCTTGTTATTGTGTTGTTTGGTTTCTTGAGTTTTTTTTGTTTTGTTTTTTATTTTATGGAGTTATGCATGCATGCACTTTTGAGTGGCTGGAGCAAAGGAAGAGGAATCTCTCCAAGTTGGCCAGACAGCTGATGTGCTGTGCAGTTGGATGCTGGCGGACACCAGTCTGGGTTGGAGAGTATATGTCAGTGAGTCTCCCCGGCTTGCATAGTGAGCGGCACCTGGTTAAGTCAGAGGCTGCATGTGGTGGAGGAACAGCTGTAAGGCACAACACACAAGGGAGCCAGCTTCTGCTTTCCTCATATTTGGGCTAGGGAGAGGGATGCAATGAACTCAGCTCTGGACACTAAGTCCTCTGGCTGGGCCCCAAGGGAGTCTCCTCCACTGAAGTGACTATGGGGCTTGCTAGGACTAGAAGGAGAAGGTGCCAGTGGAGAGACAGCCCTCTAGCTTAGCAGCTGCAGTGGTACTCCTTGCTGATAAAGAATTGTAGCACATCTCAGTAGCATCCGAATAAACTACATGGCCTGGTAAATTAGGCAATGACAGTTGGTGACTGATTCTGGGCGCCAGGGCAGGTCTTCTTCCATGATGTACAATTCCCCTTCAAGCTGTGCAGTGCACAGCCTGGGCGGCCATACTCAACAACCCTGTCTGAGTCATGCCCAGAAATTATGAGAATGAGAATGAGAGTCCACCTACCTCCATGCCCCTATCCAAAAAGACTGGGTAGAGGATGGTCATGTCTCCTTGGGACTTATCTCAAAAAGTCAAGAATGTTCCCCCAAAAGCCAATATACAGAGAGGGGGCTGAAATCAAGGGGTACACTTAGCTTGCTTTTAGATCACTCAAGCTTATTGTTTTGTTATCTCCTAGACAGAAAAAAAACTGCTGACTATGTGCTTTTTTTCTGAAATATCAGAAAGGTGAAAGAAGAAGAAGAAAGGAGAAAGAAGAAAAAGAGAAGAAGAAGAGGAAGAATAAGAGGAGGAAGAAGAGGAGGATGATGAGGAAGAAGAAGAAGGAGGAAGAGGAGGAGGAGGAGGAGAAGGGGAAGGGGGAGAAAAGGAAGAGGAAGGAGAAGGAGAAGAAGAAAGTAGTAGTTGAAATTATTGCTTTGTAGCATCTACAACCTAGTCCTGATGAAAGAGAGCTCAGAGGGATGGGCAGCTGGTATAGGCAGCTCCATTCCTGAGGCTTTCAGGAAAGAAGAAAGGATCACAAGTAGACCACCCAGCTGAACACGGAATGGAGGAGAGAGGGTGGAGTATAACTGGTGGGCAGCCCCACATTCCCTGGCACAGAATAATTCAAGTAGGCTGACAAGGAAAGCCAACCCTTAATGTCACTCTTCTCTGCCCAAATTCCTTACTTTTACCCTGTTGGCCAGAACCCACTTTCACTTCCATACTTACCTGCCCTCCTTCCTTTCCTGAAACCCCTTCTTCAGGCCAGTTATGGTCTCTATTTTCCCTAGACTCATCACGGAATGTCTCAAGAAGATCAGATAGTGGGTATGGGCTCAGCTTTCTGGAGTGCTCTTGTTACAACTTCCTGACCTTCTCTCAATAGAAGTCTGAGCCATAGAGCTCTATTGAGTAAAGCAGGGGCCAGGAAAAGCCAAGGTCAAAGGCCATCGCAGGTGGCTTCCCTCTAGCCCAGGAGCAGTGCCTTCTCCTGAGGTGCATGGCTGGGCTCATAAAATCTCATCCTCACCCCAGAAGTAAAGATCTCAAGGTCAGGTTGAGTGAGCTGAGGATGAGACAGCCCTGCCACCTTAGATATGAAGGCCAGCACCCTGGTCCTCTCATGGTATGCACGGCTGGCTGAATCAGCCTCAGGAGGCCCTCTGTGAGGGTGGTATCTAATTTTGTGCTTTGTTGCATATTCAATGTGTGCTTAGTTTTAATAACAGTAATGAAAATAAATAGAACCCAGGTCCCCCAGTGCTTGGTCCAGCCCTCTTTTCACCAGATGGGCTCCTTCTGTCTTGCCTATAAAAATATCACTAAAAATATCTCTCTTTTGAGTCTCTACCTTGCTCCGTAGGAGGTGACCACATTAGGACCAGTCGAGAGGCAATGTCACAGCTCAGCCAATGACCAGAGTCCTCCCATGAAGGCTGAGCCTTTTGGCCTTTTGCCTGCCCATAGGGCACAGTGAGAAGCCGGAAAATACCTGCCAGGCACCAAATGCTATGAGATGCTGAGCTCAGAGAGGGCTGAAGCAAATCTTGGGGCAGAGTGACTCCTCACAAACACCTGCTCCTACAAAAGAGGACACCTAGAGTCCCATCTCACAAGACGCAGTCTCCATGGTGAGAACCCAGGTCCAGGACGCGTTGCAGCTCCATGCTCACTCATTCATCAAAGAACACTTACTCTGTGCCCCCAGTGTGCTGGGCACTGCCAGTTGGGCATGAGAGGTAGTTAAACAAGAAAACAGAGTAAAACATAAACCCTTGCCCTTGAAGACTCCTTGTGTGGAGGGGCTGTGCAGGAGCCCAGTGGTCAGGGCAGGGGTGAGACAGGGAGGAAGAGCTACAGGGAACTGGTAGGAAAGGGCTGCCCAGGTTAAATTGTGAAGGATGAGTGGGCATTTGCTGGCTGGCCAGGGGGATAAGTGTTCTGGTCCAAAGGTGACACTCATGCCACAGTTCTAGGGATCGATGAGTCTGAGCAGGAGAAAGTTGAAAGGAGAGGCTGGAGAGGTGTAGGGAGGTCAGGACCTGAGTTAAGAAAGATCCAGCATGCCTTGCCAAGGTGTCTGGGGCTGAGCTGAGGCCATCGAGACAGAGCAGAGAGGGGATAAGGAGAGGAGAGCATTATTAGAGGGACAAAGAGGCATGAGCCCTGCCCGGATGGCCGTCTTTGTTCAAAGCAGAAGTAGCATTGAGGACCTAAGCTAAGCCAGTGTGGAAGGGGTGTGGGTTTCAGGGACGCTCAGGAGATGGCTGTGGAGACGTGTTTCAGGGATGCTTAGGGGTGTGGGTTTCAGGGATGCTCAGAAGATGGCCAGGTCGTGCTTGCAGAGTCTCTAGGAAGGGGAGGTAGAGGGAACCTGGCTTGCCTCCAAGTGTGTGGAGATCCATGTAATTGGCAGTGGGAAGCTGAGATCCTCCGCAGGCCAACCTGGAAGGAGACGCTGGCATGGAGGACCCCACTGGTCTGACTCTTGAAGAGTCCCGTACCCACCAGTAGGTGCCATGCTAAGAGGCAAACTCTCCCCAGGGTGCACAGCACCTTGTAGTTCTGGCCCTCACAGTGTAGATATGCAGGTGGGTGCAAGGGCACCCACACATGCACACACACACATGCACGCGCACACACACACGCGCACACACACGCGCACACACAGGCACACACACAGGCACATGCACATGCATGCATACACACGCACACAGATGCACACACATGTGCATACACACATGCACACACACATGTGCACATGCACCTCCTTTTACCCCAGGCTGGGGACCCTTCAGGCTTTGCATTAACTCCCCTTCCAGTCTTCCTATCATCATCTCTCCTCAGACCCATCCCAGGAAGCTTCAGGAAGGGCTGCTGAAGAAAGGCAAGGGTGGAAGGAGGCACCAACTAGGCTAGGCAGAGCCAGCAAAACCGACCTGCACAGTTCACGCAGGACCACCTTCATGACCACATGCTTGGACTTCCACCCCTGCCACCTTTCCTTACCTTGGGGGCACTGTGAACAGGTTCTCACTAGAAGCACACACCAGCCCTACACAGCGCCCACTCTACCCTCCAAACCCCGGGCCGAGAAGGAGGCTGGAGGAGGAGACAAGATTCATGGCTCTGCATGCCTGTCAGCAGGGAGCCCCAAGGAAACACCTGGCGGAGAGCCCTGAGACCTTCAACATCTGGCCAAGCTGAAGTGCTGGGAGCAGGCACCAGAGAAGAGCTGGGAGAGCCAAGAGAAGATCAGGGTGTGTCTGCTAAAAAGGCCAGAAAATTCACCTGGGAGCAGGAGGGGTGACCCTCTAAAAACGTTCTTTTTAAAAAAAAAAATTATTGTGACAGCAAGTTCCCAAATATAACATGATTGAACTATGACACCTGGTGCTTAAAAGAAGAAGTTCCTGAATAGAAGTGCATTCTTTGCACTGAAGGTACTAGATCTTTGTAAACTGTAAAGTGCTGTGCACTGGTCAGTTGTTGCTATTTAGGGATGCCTGGGGAGTGAAAGGCAAAGGCAGGCTGTGCCCCACTTCCTGATTTGAGAGAGACAAGCTAGAACTTAGTAGATATTCTTGAATGTGGAACACAGGGCTCTGGCATGAGTCCAGGCGGTGTGGTGGGTCAAAGAAGAGTTTAGAAGGCAGGTGGTGTCAGTGGGAAGGAGGAAAGGTGACCCTGGCATTCATATGCATGGCACCAAGAGAAAATTGCTAGCTCTGACCTCTCTCGCAGCAGCTCTGCCCGGCAGCCGGATGCCCTGCTCCAGGCACCAAGCACAAAGGACAGACACACTCACAATCCAATTTGTTACATTTCCACCTTCCAGGGAGAGAGGGAGGTGAAATAAAAAAGAAAGAAAAATCCCATTATCTTTATCTGTCCTTCCCATCAGGTGCAGAGGAAAATGCAAACTGGGGAGACAGCTGCTGTGAACTCTTTATATTTCACTCAGAAGATAGTGTATCTTTTTATTGCCTACAGGAATTACTTATTTGAAAAAATATATCCTTTCAGCTCGCTCGACTTGAGCCGCAAGACAGAGAGAGGGTGGTGGAGTTCTGGGGCTATTGATAGAGCATTTGCATTAAACTACAGGAATCTCTGGAGGTCATGGACAGTGGCAGAAGGGAGAGGAAATGGGGGCTGCAGAGGAGACTGCGTGTGAAGGGAATCGGAGTTCTCTCTACCTCCCTGCTGTGTACCTGGGCCCAGGCACTGTGCTTCTCTGAGCTGCAGATTCTCCATCTGTGCAGGGGAAAGAATGGCACCAATGATTTCCCTTGAGGAGTGAAGGGAGGAGGAAAAGAGCTCCTTAGTTCAGACAGAAAAATGTCCTGCCTCTGCTAGTCTGCTAAGAAGTGGGGAACTTCTCCTAGGCACTTTGGCACCTCCATGCCTGGCACAGAGCTGGCCACAGGGTAGGATCTTCTCATGTTTGTCAGAGAGTTAAGTGATGCAAACAGGTACCTACCCTGCCCAGATACCTGTGAGTGGAAAGGGACGTAAACCTGGTTGTGGGGACAGCCTCACGTGTAGCAGGGGGAGTGCTACCTGGGCACTGTGCCTTAGAGCTCCGCCTCAGTCCCAACTCCTCCCGCTGGGGTCGCTTTCCTTCCCCAGCTTCCAACAGATTGCAGCGAAAGTGGGCCCTGCGGTTCCTGGGATAGTTAATTCTACATGTCAACTTGGCTGGGCCACAGTGCCCAGATATTTGGTCACACAGTATTCGTGATGTTTCTGTGAGGGTGTCTTTCTATGAGATTAACATTTATACCAGGGGGGATTTTGAACAAAGCTGACTTCTCTCCATAATGTAGGTGGGCCCCATCCAATCAGTTGAAGTCCTGACTGGAACAAAAGACTGACCTCCCTTGAGAAAGTGGGAATTCTGCCAGCAGACGGCCTTCAGACTTGAACTGTGTTGTCGCCTCCTCCCTGGGTCTCCAGCCTGCCAGCCAACCCTGCAGATTTTCGACTTGCCAGTCTCCATAATTGTGTGACCACTTCTTTAAAATGAATCTCTCTTTCTGTTTCTAGACACACACACATGCACGCACACACACAACCCTTGTTGGTTCTATTTCTTTGGAGAACCCTTACTAACGTGGTTTCCTGTCTTAGCTCCTTAATGCCTGGATAAGTCTGGTGAGGGAGTAGAAGGAGAGGAGTGGGAGAGCTCTGAGGAGCAATGAATAGACATGTCAGGAGTGAGCAGTTGGGCAAAGCCAGGGGCCACAGCGATGATGAAAGGCAGGAGCCAAAAGCCAAGCAAGAGCGGGAGGGTTGGGCTGGATTTACTTGGGACAATGACAAGGTGGTGCCAAATGTCTTTGCTTCCTGCTGAGCTGGCCTGGGAAGGGTGCTCCTGTCGTGCCAAGGGCTGGGCATCAGGAGAGGGAAGGCAGCCTTTGCTGGATGCCCTCAGCAGTGAGAGAAGAAAGCACAGCGGGTAGGGGGAGAAAGTCGGGGGTCATGCTGTGCTTCTTGGCCCTGTCCAGCACTTGGGGCTGAGTGAGTGCCAATGTGCTATGCGTCCTATTGGCATAAATAGTCACACCTTACACTTGTAAATTGCTCTTAGGCTTTCAAAGCACTTTCACCTACATGATGGGAACAACTTTCCTTGCCTCTCTCTCCTCTTGGGGGCTGTGATTGAACGGTGTGGAAAAAGCATTTGGGTCTCTCAGGAGGCCCCAGTTTTCTTGCAATGCAATCTAGCTTTGGTAAGAAGAAGCCTAGAGCTTTGCGGGCAGCTCCAAATGCTGGATTTAAAAGGAAAAAAGGGAACTTCTCAGAAGAGCACCCATCATGGTTGAGCAGGGAGACGTTGCTGAGCAGCTGAGCGAGATGCCCCTTCCCAGTGAGAGGGGGCCCTAAGGTTCAAACTGCCCCAGGCCTCTCTTTGCTTCTCCCTGTTATCTGTCCCTGTTGTGGGGATCTTATTTCTCCAGGTGTGGCCCAGCAGCAAATGTGATGGCAGAGGGATCCCCTCTGTTTGTTTGGGTGCCTGGAGCTTGAACAGTCATGGTAAGCACTGGAGACCTGTTTCCCCTTGGAAGTGGGTACCTTTCCCTGGCTTGTGCAGCCTCTAGCTGGGGAGACCAGCCACCCTCAGGTAGGTCCTTTTTGCAGAACTGCCCTTGGGCTTCCTTTCATCATGGTGGATGGCAGGAATGACTGTGCCTGCTTTGTCTGCTGCTGTTTCCACTTCAGATAGTCTAGAACTCTGGCTTCAGGAGGCTTTGCATCCCATAAAAGACTTGCTTTGCTGGGCTTGTGCTCCCAGGCTTTTTGAGGGAGCGATTTAAGGGACTCTCAGGACGAAGGTCACGGGGCTGCCTTCTGTGAGCTCCTCCATGGGAAATCACCTATTCTTAAGCACAGAAGCATACATCTCCTCATGCAGCTGCATGCAGGTGCTCCTTCTGTGTTCTGGCACACCTTTGCAATCTCAGCTTCCAGCATGAGGAGCCTGCTCCTATCACAGCCCTCCCTCTTGGCCCCACTCTGTCTGGACTCTCCTCCCACCTGAATTGCATTAAGGACCCTGCAAAGCTGAAGATGCCCACAGACAAAACAAAGGAACAGTGGGTGCTAGCTGGTTCCACTACCAAACTCAATTCTCCCTGGAAAACCCCTGTAAGGAGTATCCCACTCAATTGTTTGGACGTGGGGAACACAAAAATCCTCCTTCCAGGAACTGTTCTGTCTCCCACTGGGCCATGACAGGCTCCTTCACCCTATGAGTCTGTGGGATCTTCATGGCAGCAAAAGCAAATCAAATGCACACAGACACATAGGCCTGGTCTGACTCTAAGGGCACACACGTGAGCACACACTCACACCCCTCCCCACCACATCACATATTGGCTTCCTCTGTGTTGCAGAAACAGCATACTCGGAGACACCTCCACAGTGGAGGGAGACACATGCTCACCCAGTCTCCCTCCCTCAGCATCCAAGCTCAGAGCACAGGGCCAAACAGCTTCAGCCAAGAGCCAAGAGAGAGGAGATGGGGTTAAATAAAGAAGTGAGAATTTAGAGGAGTTGCTACAACTTCCTGATCCTAAGAATCTTTAGGCATCAGAATTCAGAGGGAGTGGGGTGAAGCAGTGGGAGGCGACGAAAATTCCCTCTGGATTCTAGAAAATAGCATAGATGCCCGTCTGTCTTGGATGGCTTAGCCAAAGCCAGCTTAGAGGCCAGATGGATGGATTAGAGGCGTCTGAGGGGTCCTCCCACCACTATGTTGCCAGGAATCTCCAGATACGAGCATATACACACATCAGTGCTTCTCCCTCCATGCCCAGCATCAACAAACAGGCACACTCAGTATCCTTATATTATCCTCATAATCAGTGACAGCAGCAGCCAATACTTACTGAATGTGTATGATGGACCACACACTGCATTAAAGAGGCTTTTACATGCATGATCTCACTGAATTCTTACTACAAGGCAGGCACTATGATTATCTTCATTTACAGCTAGGAAACTAAGGCATACACACAGGTTACTTGACCAGGGTCACACAGCTAGGATTTGGAGGCACCAGGACTCAAATCTAGATGTGTTTGATGCTGGCCCACAATGCTGGAACCACCTCTCTTCCCCGCGGGCCTCTTCAGATCCTGGGGCTCCCCATGAGGATTTCCCCCGGATAGCATCCTATGAAATGCTTATGCAAACCATAACTGGCTCTAAGTACAGGTGGCCCTAACCAGCATGCCCTTGTTTATAGAGGCTGGGAGATCTATTCATGGAACATTGAGTTAAAATGTCATCCTTCTCCCCACCAGGCTGTCATATCTCATTTTCCCTATACTTTCTCTCCATTCTCTATCACTGATCCAGCTCCCTCAAGCTGTAGGCATTCGGCAAAAATTATAGCCACAGAACTGAGTGGAAGGGAAGAGCCTCGGGTGACGACAGAGGTGGTGGCAGGACCTTGGGACGCAGGAGCTCAGACTAGCGGACTCTGCCGTTAAATCCCTTTCTTTCCAGACATGACTCCTTCATTTCCCATCCCTCTGCTATTCAAAGGACCCCAGAGGCATATCCTGCCAGGCAGATCACCAACAGACTACCAAGTGACTCGCGGCCTCCTCTCTGCAAACTGTTCACTGACCAGCTCTGGTCAATTCCAAGCAGTCCAGGAAGGCAACCCCATGGGCTCCTCGGGGGTCCAGGCATGCCTGACTCTCTCCAGCCAGTGATTCTCCCCCTTGGATCTCTACCCCAGCCCTGCCTCTGCTGACAGGAGAAGGTGAGGTGTGTTCAGGACCAGCCACAAGGACAGCCCCTGGGTGGACAGCCTACTCACCCAGATCCATATCTGCAGCTTTGGGCCGGTGGGAGCAAGGCACATTTTTAAAGATGGCATCTAGAATCTTCTCCTTGACCTGAGTGATGGTGTCACAGTTGAGGATCTTTACTGGGACCTCGGGGCTGTTGGCATTGTCTGGGCTGACACAGCTCAGGACCTGAAGGAAAGGTGGGGAGAGGAGGATATGAAATGGGGTAGCAGGAAAAGCTCCTAGATCCCCAGCAGCACCCTGGGATCCCATTCTAAAAGGCTCTTCCTCTCCAGGATGGGCTGTGGAGGAGTAGGGTGGCTCCAGGCCATCTGTGCTCCCACCAAGTCCACTGACCTTTCCTGTCTGGGTAAGCAGGACAATGCCTTGGCTTCAATGTCCTTGAGGGAGTGCAAGCTGCACACTTCACTCCTTGTCAGAACAAACTTCATTAAAATCCTGATTTTTCAAAGGGACAATGCCCAAGCGTGTGGAAGCAGTAAGGGGAAATTTGCAACAGAACAGACACCAAAGCATCCATGCACACGTGCTATCTCTCTCACATGCACACAGGAGGCAGTGTCGCAGCGGCACACCCAGACCCTCGCCCACCTCTGAAACCCCCTGCCCATCCATGTGTGTCTTGTCTCCTTCTTGTCGCTCCTTCTCGGACGCATACTCACACACAGAACTAATAGGAATCTGGCTTCTTTCTCCAAAGATTTCACAAGCTTCGATTTTTGTGAAGGTTTCATTTGCCTGATTAGAGGTTGGCAAATCTATAAGACACTTAATGTATTCTTTAAAAATAAAAAGATGCCCTTTAAAGATTGCAGGTTCAGGACACCTAAGATTCTTTCCTGGCCCTGAACTTGAACCCCTGTGTTGGGGGAAGAGGTGACTGCATAGTTCAGGGCCTCCATTTCTCTTTTTGGAACTAGTAGGAAAAGTTAAAACTCTGCTTCACCAAACTATCTTTTTATTTTTATTTTTCCTTGAAAAAGTTCTGGGCTTTTCCTTTAAAAAGAACAAGGCTTTTCTTCTCTTGCCGTTCTCACAGTGGGATCTTTCTACATCGACGGCACCGTGTGGGCTCCTGAGTAGACTGGTGGGGAACAGGGGTGGGTGCTGTGGGTACTGTAATAAGTGAGGGCACAAGACCCAAGGCAGAGAGGCTGGGCATCCTAGGGGTACTGATGCCAAGTGGCCCTCCCCTTCTGGGCTCCCGAACTCTCCCTCGGGCCCTGCTGCCAGAGAGCCCTCTGTGAGTCTCTCTTCTTCTTGGAAATTTCACTCCCTCTGTTCCCCCATAAGCATTTCCCAATTGTCCTATCTGGTTTGCAGAGCCAGACACCAGTCTCTCTCCCACTCCACCCCCCTTCTTGCTCCATGTGGTGGCAATCAGAACCCGGGGCTCTGGGCACCTGCCTTTCATTAGCAACTAGACTGCTATGAGCTCCAATGGAAACATGCTTATTCCATTAAGAAGGGGAAGAAAAAAAACCCTGAAATCTATAAAACCAAACTCTCACCCTCAAAATGCCCTAACCTGAAAACAATGGTGGAGAGACCTCTGCCTTGAGTACTCCATATGTGCCTCCTCCCAGCTCTCCCCTCCTTCTAAGAGTCTTCTGGCCCCTTCCCTCTGCTCCACAGCTGAGAAAAGCCTGACCCCTGGGCCATTCTGGCAGCCCCTGCTGTCCTGTCCTATGGGCCTGGTGGGGCAGCTCAGCCTTCCCAAGACAGCAACATGGTTTGCTCTGGGCTTCCTCCTCTGAGGGACCCATGAGGCAGAGGCGGCCACCTAAATGTAATCTCCTGGCATTTCTAGTTGCTGCAGGAGTTCAGCATGGCCTCATGAGAACAAGTCCATGGTGCACTTCAGGGCAGGGGTTGGCGTTCTAAAGTGGAAGCAGTGGCCCCACAGAAGGACAGAGCCCCTGGCCACTGGCCAAGCCAGAGCTCCACCCACAGGTTCCCTTCCCCCATGCTCCTTGGCTAGTTTGTGAACAAGCTGCCTCATGATTTCTCTGCCAGGGAACTGCCTCTCAGACGCTTATGTGCATACAAGCACTTGGGGGCTTTGTTGAGATACAAATTCTGATCTAGGAGGTCTGGGATGGGGCCTGAGATTCTCCATTTTTCCAGGTTCCCAGGCAACTAGCTAATGCTCCTAGGTTCCCCGGTGGGCATCTAGTGCTCTAGCAGGCTTCCAGGTGCATGTCTAGAACTCCAGCAGGCTCCCGGGCAGGCACCTAGCACTCTGGCAGGCTACCAGGTGGGCATCTAGTGCTCCAGCAGGCTCCTGGGCGGGCAATTAGTGCTCTTGCAGGCTACCAGGTAGGCATCTAGCATTGCCTGGCTCCAGGCTTCCACATGGGCACCTAGTGTTCTAGTGAGCTCCTAGGTAGGCATCTTGCACTCTAGCATCCAGACGTTGCTGATGTTGGTACTGGGGCACTCCCACTAGCAGGGTCCTTGGCCACACCAGTCCAAGCTCCAGCATCAATCCAATAAATCACTAAACCCTTAGGAGGCATACCTGACTGCAAAGTGGTACACTCACTCTCCCCACAAGCCTCTTAGAGCCTCTCTGTGGTTATCTCTCCTGCCCAAGACAAGGCTACTCTTAGCAGGCCCATAGCACTCTGGGCTCCTCCAGCCACCGCCGAGTCCCAAGACTCCCTATCTTTGTATTTGGCTTGCTGTTCGGAGTCTGCACGCCCTGTATGCTGCCGTCCTGCACGATTTCTTGCTGTCTGCCCACACCCTGAAAGGGCTGCTCCCCTGCACATGTGCAAATACCTTCCCCAGGCCTGAAGGTGGCTATTAAAGCTCCCTGTGGCAGGCAAAAAACCGCAGTTTCTTTCCTCTCTCCTCACTGCTCCTGTCCCCAGGTGTTCCCACCTAAATGGATACTGGTCCCTGAACCACTCCAATGTCCTCACGTTCTCTTTAAGTTGTGGCACCCAAAATCAGCTCAGTGCACTAGCACTACTGTGGCCTCTGGAACAAAGGATGCTACAATCTGGGGACAGAACATGATTACAACTCATTGTGTTGGATTCAATATTGGGAAGGTGCTGAGGAGACAGGAAAGAAAGGGAGTGGAACGGGGAAGACAGGGTGGAAGACATTTATGCAGTAGTTCTATCTCATTAAGAAATCCATTCAGGTCTCTATTTCTGGAAGGGTTTTTCCCCCCTTTTCCATTTTAATCGGAGCCTCTCTCTCTCTCCTTCCAAGCAGATGGTAACTGCCAGGAAGCAGGGGCCTCGTTCGCAGGCTGCTCCTTTGAATCTTCATAAGGAAGCCAATCCCCACAAATCTGTTCCGATGTCTACTGGGATTCCCGGGGCTTTTGGAAAATGAGAGTGGGATAGGTGGATCACGGTCGCAGTCTTCCCAGCCAGCAGGGATGGCTTTGTTCAGAGGTGGGAACTGTCTCCTCAGCTGGCCACAGGGTCTGGAATTTGCCCTCGACTCAGAGCAGTTGCAGGGGTTGTCCGGGAATCACACTCCCTCCCAGTCCTACCACGCCCCGGCCTGCTGTGGCTCCCTCTGCATTTGAACTTCCATCTGTTCCCTGTCCTCATCATTCCCTTCTGTCTCTTTTCCTTCCTTCCATTCTTGGGTGCTACTTGCATATCACCCCCAACACTCAGCTTTTATCTTTTCATACTCCCTCCTTCCATGTCCTCTCTTTCTCAGAGAGAAAGGGCTGGCTGGAGATCACAATGATCTCCAAAAAATCCTGAGAGTGAGCTCCCTGGGTTTGAAAAGACAGTGAGCAGCGAGTGGACGCACGGTCACAGTGGGGAGAGGCAGGCGGGGCCTGTGTGACCAAGCACTAGGGCATGAGTATGACACGGGCTTCACCACCTGCTCATCTTGTCCCATTGGATCCCCTGCACAACTTCACTCTGAACAACTAGGATTATCCCCACTTTAGTCGGTTCTGTTGGTGTTCTCATTTTTTCCGATAAAGACACCCAAACTCAGAGAGATTAGGGACCTATCCCAATTCACCCTGTTGGTCGAAGGCAGAGTCAGGGCTCAAATACAGGTCTGTCTGATCCCAAAGGCCATGCTCTTGAATGCTAAGCCTTGGTGCCTCCTAGCGTAGCTGTTTTTGTCAGGTGAGGGAGCCTGACCTTAACGGAGGGGATCCCTATGTTCCTTCAGCAAACGCCTTGCACCACCACGCCCCCTTGGCTTTGCATTATACAGCTCAGGTCACAGTTGTATTTGAACTTAGAGCAGAAGGCAATGTGGGCTTCAGAACTATGAGGAACTCTTTCTAGCTTCCTTTCCTCTCTGTCCCCCGCTCTCTGCCTGCACGGACCTCTTCTGTAAAGCATTGACTCTAAGCTGGGAGGACAGAAGAGGAGTTCACCTGGGTCAAGGGCTATGACCCTATAACTGGTGTAGCCAGAAACCCCTAGTTCATTGGCTGAAGTGTCACTCAAATGTGTCTGAGCTACTGGTCCCCAAATCCAAATGCGCTGGTGAAACACAACAGAGGAAGTCTGGGGTGATAGACACAGGGGGAGCACCTGGCTGGGCCCATACAGCAGACACACCTGGAGAGGTGACCATTCAGCCTTTCCGCCATCCCCTCTGCTGAGCAGGGCTACCCAGGACCGAAGCCCACCTGTCAAAGCCCCAGGGGAAAGAGATGGGTGGGCTCACCAGGGTTTTGTAGTCAATCTGCTGGCGGATGAGCTTGTCCTCGCTCAAGGAGTAGCGGGCCTCACCCGTGATGGCGTCGATGGGGCCCTTCTCCATCTGCTGCTTGATGGCACAGAACAGAGAGAAGAGGGGCTCCCCGGCACACTCCTGGAGGTGAGAAGAACCTCATTGGGAGCAGCTCCTGGAACATTGGAGTGCACCCCCGAGTTCCTACTTCTCCAAAGGGCGGCTTCCATCCCCTGCCAAGTCCCTCCGCCTGCCCCCACCTGCTTTTATACTCAGCTCTTCAATCTCCTTCTCTCCAACTCCTCATCCTTCAGGGTGGCGTTCCTCCTGGCTCTTCGCATCACAAGGTCTTTTCCCGTTCTGCCTGTTTCTCCTTTCCTACTGCTGCCTCTCCAGGGCTCTTTCTTCCTCCCCCCCTCCCCTCCCCTCCCTTCCTGCCCTCCTCTCAGCTCCTCCTCCCTGCCAAACCCCGCTCTCTCAGAGGCTCCATCCAAAGGCAGAGGTCAGTCCTGGGTGGCACGAACTCTTTAGAACATAAGTTAATAATTGGAAGCTGAGCCTCTTCCACCTCCCAGGCTCATCCCTGGCTTATCTGCCGCAACATGCGGCTTCTGCACCGGCCCGGGGCCCTTATCAGCCTCAGTAAGTCTGGAGCTGGGAGAGGGAAGAGGAAAAGCAGAGAAATAATGGGCAAATTGTTTTTAGCTTCAAAGGGGGATTCAGCTTTAGGGACCATACAGGGCCTCTCAGGGCTCATCTGTTCCTCGCCAGGAGGGAGGAAACTAGCTTCAGGAAGACTGTGTCTTTGGAGCTATGATGGACTGCAGGCCTCTGTTTTCCTAGACAGTCCATGATAAGGATGGATTCCATTTCTTGTGGGGTTATAAGAGCCAGGCCCAGTAAGGGAGAACTGGGGGTTGTGGAGTGATCCCCAGTCAGGCTGCAGAGAATGAACGAGGCAGGGCCAGAAATACGTCCACATCCAACCCTACCTTGAGGAACTTGTAGAGGAGGAAAGTGAACCAATTGGTCAGCATCTTCTCAGCCACTGACTCAGTCCTGTCAGCAGTCACCGAGGGAAGCAGCAGAACAAGACAAAGAAAGAAGCAGCTGGTCAGAGCCCGCAGGCTGGGAAGGGCAGGGGAGGAATTGTGCATTGATCTTGCTGCTTCTAGCGTTTAGGCCAAATCTTGAGATCCTAATGAATATAAGACTTTCATGGACTCCTAGACGCCCCCATAATGGTAAGACAAGCTTTTCCTACAAAGCTGGAAGATGACATTTTGGGCGTCAGGCTGTGGGAGGGTTTTTGGCTGGAGTGCCTTAGAGCACCGCTGACCAACTGCACATTCTGTGATGATGTAAATTTTCTCTACCTGTGCCGTCTAATATGGCAGCCACCAGCCACATGAAGCTACTGAGCACTTGAAATGTGGCAGCATGTCTGAGGAACTGGCCCTGAACTTGTATTTATTTTTAACTAATTTAGATTTAAATAGTCACATGTGGCTCAAAGCTATCCTATTAAATAGTATAAACTTAGAGAACTTTACAGGCTAGTTGTGTTCTTTTGGGTGAAAAAAAAAAAAAGAATCCCAAATTCCTGGGGAGGTACCAATATGGCAGGGAATAGGAATAAAGGTGACGGGAGAAGGGTCCATGTCAGAAGGCCAGATGGCCAAACTGAGCCTACAGCCTGAGCTAAAGGCTCCTGGCATTCACAGCAGCATAAAGCCATATACTCAGCTCATCCCAAGCCGTGTCAAAACTGTCCTATTGCGGCTGGGCGCAGTGGCTCACGCCTGTAATCCCAGCACTTTGGGAGGCCAAGGCAGGCAGATCATGAGGTCAAGAGATCAAGACCATCCTGGCCAACATGGTGAAACCCCGTCTCTACTAAAAACACAAAAATTAGCCGGGCGTGATGGCACGTGCCTGTAGCCCCAGCTACTTGAGAGGCTGAGGCAGGAGAATCGCTTGAACCCAGGAGGCGGAGGTTGCAGTGAGCCAAGATCTTGCCACTGCACTCCAGCCTGGCGACAGAGTGAGACTCTGTCTCAAAAACAAACAAACAAACAAACAAACAAACAAAAAACTGTCCTATGGCAAAAGCTTCCACATCCTTTGGAACTTCCCTTGGGAGCCCTTTTACAGTTTCATTTGCAATGACAGAAAGTTCATTCTTGAGTCTAACTTGTGTCTTTCATGCTACAACACAAGCCCATCTACTCTTTTACTTTGGAAGTGAAGATGCAGAAGCAGTGCAGTAAGCCCAAGGACATTCTTGGTTGCATCCATTTAGAGAAAACAAATTACGTTCAAACTTGCACTAAGTATGTGGCCAGTTCCAGAGAGAAACTAGCCCATCCAGGTATGTCTGGATAGTTTAAAGTTGCAGTTGCCAGAAAATGCTAATAACTAAAATCCCAAGGTAGTTGGGAGGCTGCCAGCACAAAATGAAGCTGGGAAGAGAAAAGAAGGAGGAATATTGAAAGGAGGTAGGCAGCCAGGGGCAAGAAGAAGAAAAGGAAAGGAGAGCAGAAGGAAGCAAGAGCATCCAGGAGAACAGGAATGGAAAATAAGGGTGGGGAGACACAGAGGCAGAGCGAGACCATGCCGGGAAGTTGTCGGTGGGAGCTCTGGCAGGCAGTGGCAACCCTAGAATTATGCCAGTGGGTGGCTGTGTGGTGAAAGTAAAACAAAAATCAAAATGATCTACCTTGCTGTTTCCAAAGCTGTCTGCTGGCTCCTATATGCAGCAGACTTTTGCAGCTGTGCAGGCAAATGCCCACTGCTCCAGGAAAAAGCCTGAAGTAAACACTTCTGAAAGCCAAATCTATCTGCTGGACCAAGTGGGAACCACTGAAGCCTAGCCTTAGACCCAGAGACCAAAGATGGAATTCTGAGGGACAGGCAGAGAGCACATGAGTGGTCTAGGCAGAGGGCTAGACAAAATGACATGATGTGGGAGTTTTCTAACTTCAGATATGCCAAGGCCAAAAGTATTGGAATAACGGCCTAGAGGAGAAATGGTCATAGGGTACACAGAAAGTTCAAACAGAAGCACTGATAGAGTGAGACAGTCTCTAGTTCCTGTAAGGCCAAAGTCACAGGATAAGGTTATGTCTTTACATAGGACCTTTAAGGTTTCAACAGTATCAAGTCTGAGGCCTCCAGGGTGTTGAGTGGTGGACTTTGGTCCCATTTAGAGCCTATAGCAGGTGCCAGGAAACACTCGCTGGGCTGCACTGAGTGAGACATCACCAAAGGACTTTCCTTCAGTGCTTCTCAAACTTTAATATGGATTGGGATAACCTGGGTTCCTCGTTAAAATGCAGATTCTGATTCAGTGGGTCTGGGAGGGCCTGAAATTCTACACTTATTTATTTATTTATTTAGAAACAGGGTCTTGCTCTGTTGCCCAGGCTGGAGTGCAGTGGTGAGATCATGGCTCACCGCAGCCTCAAACCCCAGGGCTTAAAAGATCCTCCTGTCCTAGCCTCCAGAATAGCTGGAAATTTACAGGTGTGCACCACCATGCATGGCTAATTTTTATATTTTTATTTTTGTAGAGATGAGGTCTATGTTGCCTGCTATGTTGTCCAGGCCGGTCTTGAACTCCTGGCCTCAAGAGATCCTCCTGCCTTGGTCTCCCAAATTGTTGGGATCACAGGCATGAGCCACTGTACCTGGTCTGTGATTCTGCTTTTCTAACAAGCTCCAGCATGCTCCCGATGCTGCCCCCTGCCACCTGATGGCATGAGGCCACAGGTCTTCTCTCCTAATCCAACTTTGGACTTAGATAAGGCCAGAGGATGGTCTAAGTGACCTCTGAAGATTCCATGAGAGGAGATTGCAGTAGACAGGGTCAAGATTAAGTAGAAGGGCAGAGAAGCAAAAATGGAGATTTGACATAGGGGCAAGAGAACAAGAGGGTGAGCCAACAAGTCCATGCACCCTTGACTCCTGAGGACAGTGGACAGATTCTTCTCAGGGGGCCTGCAATGTAGCCCTGGCTCTGGGCTAGTTAGTGCCTTGAACTTAGGAACGTGACTGCTCTCCTAGGAGCTCTACCCCAGTCTCCCTGCAAGGCACGGTGAGCCAGGTGCATGACGGCTGGAGCAGGGTGCCGCAGACTGCACCCTCACCTCCTGAGCAGCAGCTTGGGGTGGTTCTTGCTCTCCAGGTTCTTGTCTATGAGGTCGGCCAGCAGCTGCTTCAGCACATCAGTGGCGTACTCCAGCTTGCTCTGCAGCACGGTCATGATGAGCGAGGCCACATTGCCACGGTCGCGCATGGAGAAGCTACGCTGGGACTCGAGCGTGCGGATGAAGGACAGCAGGAACACCTTGTTGTTGATGAGCTGCGCGAAGAGCTTCAGGCCTTTCTCCACACGCTCCTGCCGGTAGCCCGGGACCTGCGGAGAGACCTAGGAGTCGTGATACCATTGGCAGGGTGGGGAGCTCAGTGACCTCCCCATGGGACGGCTGTGCCCATACCCATGACCCTCTCACCCACCAATTAAGCCACAGTTCACCTGGCTAATGCTGTGAAGCCCTTAGCACTGAGTTAAGTATCTGATTAACCTCGACTGCAGCCTCTAGTTTAGAGACGAATCAATTGAAGCACAGAGAGGAGAGCATCACATGGTTAGTAAATGGCGGGGCTGGGATGGCACTCACTTCTGCCAGACTCCAGAGCTCTTCCCTGATGGTGACGCAGAGTTGATGAGGGCCCCTGTGCCATGGCAAAGCACCTCACAGTCCCTGTGGGGAATTCCAGGTGCCCAGGGCTGTCATGGTTTACACCCTGAGAATCCCCAGCCCTAAGCCTGGGACTAACCTAATGCCCACCCCTCTTCAGCCCTAGGGGTGCTGTTGATACACCAGTGGCCTCAGAGTCAGGACATCTGGGTTCCACGTGGATTCTGATACCACCTTGCTGGGTAACACTGGGTAAGTCTCTTTCCTTTTCTGGGGGCCTAAGTTTATCCACATGATAAAAAGGGAAGATTGAGCCCAACCATCTCTAAAGAACTTTCTAACTCTAGCATTTGCTGTTTTCTTAGGGACCCTTTCTAAGACCCTGCTCTATCCAGGGGAAGAGGAAAAAGACAGTCGTATTTTCCTGCCTCCGTTGTCTGTTCATTGGGAGATCCCTGCAAGGGTGTGCCATTCACTCAGCAAACATGAGTCAACAACTCAGGTAAGTATGGAAGATCCACCTCTGAGATGTCCAAGTGTGTGCATTGCAATCCTGTCAGTAATAGCTCCAAACTGGAAACACTCAGATGTCTAGCAACAAGAGAACAGGTGGAAGAACTGTGGTGTATTCTACCTAATGGATACCACACAGCAACAAGAATGAATGACCTATGGCCACACACAATAACAGGATGGGTCCTGCAAATGTACTGGATGAAAAAAGCCAGATGCTAAAGAGGGCATAGTCTTCATAGAATACCATTTAAAGAAAGATTTAAAAAGCAGATAAAATTAATCAATGGCTGTAGATAAATGGCTGCTCTAGTGGGTGGCTGTAACTAAAAGGGGGCACCCTGGGACTCCTGGGGGACTGACCATGTTCTGCTTGGTGCTGGCTTGATGGGCATGTTCACTTGGGGAAAAGTCATTGAGCTGCACGCTGACAATTTGTGCATGATTTGTATGCATGCTTCTGTTAAACCAAAAAACTTACTTAAAAAGTCAGCTATAGGATCTGCCCCCAAGGGGGAGCTTCTGAGAACACTGCAGGGTGTGTCTCCTGAAGTGGGGTGCTGGAGGAGGCAGGGAGTGGGAGGGATGGTGTGGGGAGGTGCCTTCGGAGCCACACCTTGAGGGCTCTGTCTCCCTGAGGGGGTGGATACTCACTGTCTCCCCGAGGGGGTGGATACTCACTGTCTCTCCGAGGGGTTGGATACTCTAGTTCTTTGAGAAAGAGTGTCATGTATACAGCAGTAACGAGCCTGGTTTCAGAGTCCATCACACTTGGGTTTAATTCTGTCACAGTCATTTCCTAGGGCCCTTAGTGACTCAGTTTCTTCACCAGCAAAATGAACATAATGATAGCTAATATTGATATAGATCTAACTCCACACTACTATTCTATGTACTTTAGAAATACTGACCCACTTAATGCACACAGCACCAAAAGGTAGGTTTGTTATAATCCCTATGAGGGACCCTGTGAGGCTAAGGAGCTTCACAAAGCCCCAAGACAGAGAAGGGTGGAGGGAGGTCATGAATCCAGGCACTTGGCCCCTCGTTCCGCCATCTCCAGGGACCATGATGTGAATTGAAAGGAAAGAGTGTATGAAAAGCTGATGCACAGCCCAGCTCCTAAAGAGCAGCTACATTCCCCTGCTCTACTCTTGAGGTTTTAAACTGGGAAAAATGGAGATGGCCAGAGAAAGCCTTGTTTAACCAAAGTCACAGGGTGGCAGAACATTCATGA
This sequence comes from Macaca thibetana thibetana, assembly GCF_024542745.1. Lineage (NCBI taxonomy): Eukaryota > Metazoa > Chordata > Mammalia > Primates > Cercopithecidae > Macaca > Macaca thibetana. Next base: position 26,938,738 of record NC_065580.1, on the reverse strand, counting down.
TCCTCATTACCAATTCCCTGTGTTCCAGGCTCAGGGCAAGGCAATGGCAGGAGGCCAGGTTCAGTCAGACCCAGGCCCTGTCCTGAGAATTTCAACCAGGAGGCCAACCCCAGCGAGTCCTGAGGTCCCTTCCACAGCGGGAACTCTGTGAGCCAGCCCTGCACCCTGCACAGAAGGGCTCTCATTGAAACCTCCAACTTGCCGGGTATCAGTAGCTCCTATGGATCGGGAAGCTATAGGAAACGTGTGTGTTTCCAAATCAGGTCCATTTTCATTTCTCTCACTGTGGTGCTGGTCCTTGGAGGGCCAGTTCTCAGGAGACAGATGGGAACAGCCAGAGACAAGCAGGCTACAGCAGGCCACAGCCCCTGCTGGCGAACCCCTTACCTCCGGAGGTGGGACTAGCCTCTGCTTTCTTCATGCCCGCCTCCCCCAGTTCTCCCCTCCACTGGGGGCTGATGAGGGAAGGGCAGCCTTACCTTGCCATCAGCCCGGGCCTCCATTGCCCCATTTATCTGTCTTCCAACTCTGTGACCACCCCCGTCACATACATGCCGCTGTCCTTCAAATTACTCAGAAGAGCAGTTCTACAACTTGTTCTAATAATAGTAGATAATGTCATTTCTTGGGCACCCACTATGTGCAATGCACAGTGCCTGGCACATTACACACATTGTTTCAATGAATTTTTCTAATGTGCTTGTAAAATTGAGCGAACAATCTCTCAGAGAAGCTATTGCAGCTATTCCAAGGCAGCGTATCTCATGACAGGCAGAGTTGGATTACGAAACCCAAACTTGTTTGGCTCCCAAGTGCCCGTTCGTCCTCCCCATCTTTTACCATGTCTAGCCCTACCCCTGGGCTTGAGAGCTGTCTGAAAGCCAACTCAGACGTCTCTCTAAAGCCTTCCCGTGCAGGGCCTCCCACCAGCTCAGACTGGCTGGCTAAGAGAGGGCAGTCACCAGAAGGCTTAGCACTATGGCATTTAGAGAGGTGGAAGAGGACATGGGTTGGTCAGATAGCACACTTGGTGTGAGGATGCACTCTGGGCTTCTTGTGAGGCTGACCTTTCTCTGTGTGCAAAATGCACATGCCTTCTGGGAAGAGGTCGGGGTTCCTGGGAAGGAAGATTTTAGCAAAGCCACCTACAGCGAAATAGTATCCTATTCAGCAGCATGGGTTTTAGAAGCAGAGAGACCACAGTGACTTGTAGGTGGAGGAAAACTCCATCACCTCTGGGCTCTATTGCCTCTCCTGTAAAATGAGAATATGAGTGTCTATGTCGTAATGTTTTATGAACATTAAATAAGATAATGTATGTAAAGTGCTTGGCATGCTCCATGCACACTTAAACGGGGACAGTTTTATTACCTGCCTTTCAGACTCCCTGGACTGCTTTCCAGGGATCCCTTTCCTCCAAGAGTTTCCCAGACATCTAGTGCATCAGGACAGTGTTTTGGGGTGTGGGAGGTAGGAATTTTCTCTCCCTTCCTTTATGAAGGAAGGAGATGGAAGTGAAGTGTCTTTGTAAGGAGTATCCAAAACAGTTCCTCACTGTTGCCTGCCACCCTCCCCAGCTCAAGCAAATGCTACTCTGAAACAAGACTTTCTTTATTCACCAGATGGTTATCTAATTTAGTTGAAGTCTGTGAGTATAAAACTGGATAGTAAATTTTAATTGTAACCCAATAGGTTAGAGTTTAGGAGCCAATGATAGGTTGAAATTGGGAGTGGAAGATTGCTCTGTATTTTAAAGGGTTGCTACATGACTAGTGCCTGGGAAGCACCTTTCTTGAAGGCCTGGATTTAACCCAGAGAGCCCTACGTCAGGGGGCCGGGTGACCTCCCCTCCAGGACAGCCTGAAGCAAGAGGATACCTCCTTCTTCACACTTCCAGAGGTGAGCAGGAACCCCAGTGGCTGAAAGGGTTGCGAAATACTGGTTTGGATTAATCAATGACTTGTTTCCATACTCAGAACACCAAGGGGGAGAAACTACTTCAGGGGCAAGTAGGGGTTGGAAAAAAAACAAATAAGAAAACAATGATGCACACACAGTCCCTCAATTTCACATAGAAGGCTGGATCTCACATAGCTCCAGGCTAATGCAGGTCAGTAAAAGTTCTCGGAAAATCCAACTTAAAAGTTACATCTTTAAAGGAAACTTACTTAGATTTGGAATTCTGAACTCATGAAGAAAGGAGAATAACTTTATATACTTGTCCTCGCTGCATTCTTATTTAGATTATTCCATCCCATCCACAGAGTAGTATGGGAATGTTCAGACATAATTTCCCTTCCTACAACCCCATTTCCACCTTAACTCAGCCAAACACACAGATACTCATTTATTCAATCATTTACCACTTCCCACATGCCCACTATGTGCCAGGCACTCCACTCTGCTGGAAGTTAGAACTACAAAGATAAATAAGGTACATGCACAGTCTACACAGCCAATCACACATACACGTGTGCACACAATGGTCTTATCTTCTTGTCCCTCTCATGTCTCACTTTAAACAGGAATTTGCATACTCTCCAGGGCCCTAAGAGAATCCTGGTAATTTGAAGCAAACAAAGTTGAGGCTGGAGAAAAATAAAAGGAAGGGAAAAATGAGTGGGACTGGGGGAGGAGCAAAGACCAGGAGCAAGACGAAGGAAATGGATGGATAAAAGTATCAGGATACACGTTATGTTTTTATTTATGCACGGGATACATGTATACATGCATGTACACATACATACCTATAGACAGAGAGAAAAGGTACCTTGACAATGAGGACATAGAGACCGTCACCTCCAACTTCTGAAAGTGTCTCTTGGTATCTATCAGTTGAGGAGCCAAAGGGAGCCTCCTCCAGAAAGAAAAGCCCATGCCCTCAATATAGAAACACACACAAGCCCATGCTTCATGCAACAAGCAAGTATGGAGAAATGTGTGTGCCACAAATGCTCCTCTGGACTTCTCACATTTGCTGCAGAGGTACACAGCCTACTACATTCCCTTGGAGAGCCCGCTTAGACATTCCCTCAGGTGTCGGTACCTGCAAACCCACACAGCTCCTGAGTGATGGGTCTGTTTTTATTTTATGGACAATGTAAACCTTGGAATTAATCTTAGTTTGCATTGTTGCTTTGGCTGTAGATTTTTGATCCATCCACAGCTGTAAGGCAGGTCACTGACATAGCTCCCCAGAAGTCCGGCACAGAGGCCTGTTGTTGGGAGGGAAGACACTGACATCTAAATGCCTGAGCTCAAATCTCCCTTCGGCCCCCACCAGCTCTGTGGTCCCAGGCAACCACTGAACTCTGGCCCCTTAGTTTTGTCACCTGCATAATGGCCTTACTTACTGCAGAGGCTTCTTGGGAGGTGAAATGAATGAATGTATGCAAAGTGCTTAAACTGGGCTAAGATGTTAGTAACAGTCAATTCATAGTGATTACTCCTTAGGATTATTATTCTGTCCTGGTCTTTTCTCATTTATATTTTTCACTTTTCTCTGGTATTTATCTCTGTAAGCCATTCCAAAGCCCTTTCAGAACAAAGTATAATATGAATAGACACATAAGCCAGATACCATGCTAGACAGTAAGCAGGATAAAGTGTTCAAAAGATGAGGTCCCTGCTGGTAGAAGACAGGGTTATGATTTCTGATTCACATTTCCACCCCGCTTCCCAACACATCGTTTACCTTTTCCAATTAAGCACTAAGTGGTAAATCTCTTATATATTGAGTACCAAGTATGTGAGTCAAATCCCCTACTTCATGGACCCTTAACCAAAGGTCCCTGAGGTTCCCCAATGTATTTGCCACGTTTCTTGTTTCTGTGCATATGTAGTTTCTTCTGGGGAGAGGGACATCAACTACTTCCATTCAATTCTGAAAGGGCTCCATGACCCTCTAAGATCCGAAGCCCTACTCACATCTCTGTTCCAAGGTTCCCTGGCTTGGCCCCACCTCTTCCAGAGGGATGGGCTGATGCTGACAAGCTGGGGGACCTTGAGCAAGTTGTGTCCTCTCCCTGGCCTTAGCTTTCTCACCTCTGAAAGAGGGGCTGGACTTGAAGATCACCAACACACTCCCCTGCTCTAACGCCAGGATGGAGCACTGCTTCTCACCTCGAGGTCCCGGAGGACAGGGTGGTCTTCAATTCCTGGGAACAGCACCCTCATGGTATAGGTTCTGTAGTCCAGGAAGGGAATCCCGGCTCCATCCAGGTCACTGGTCAGCTCATGGATGTCCGTCTGGAGCTCGGCAAAGGCTGGCACGAAGAGAAGCCTGTGAGATGGCTGGATAGGGAGGCCCCAGGAGTCACCTCCATCTCAGAATGCTCAGAACCCTTACCCAAGCCCCTAGGAGACATGAGCAATGGACCACGATGGGCAGGAATAACTGGAGATGCTGTTTACTTAGCTGGGATTGGGATGAACTGCATTAGCATGGGAGAAAGATGTAGTGCAAGAAACCTTGCATTGGGGCTAAAACCTTTCCAAAGTGTGAGTGATGGGGGATGGTGGGTGAGGCTGTCCACAGATCTGTGCTACTGCTGGGCCAGGAGAGACTCCCCATCTGAAGATGAAGGGCTTTGGTTTGCAAAATATGCTGGGGAGGGGGATGTAGAGGGATGAGTAAGAGAAGGGAGAGGTACCATGAGTAAGTGTCCATTCCTGATGCTGTGTTTTATAATAGATTTCCTTATAAGATGACAAGAACAACTTCTGATAAAGGAAAACAAGTTTAAAGACACAAGTCTGGACCATGCAGCTCATGAGAGCCATCAAACCTCCAAATGGGGCAGAGATGGAGGCTCAGCCACACTCAAATAGTCCTTCTGTATAAATAGGCAAGGTATTTCTCTGCCCTTCCTTCCTCAAGGTGATGCTACTTGATGGTGAATTATGACCTGCATATGGGCACTGCTGTGTGTGGTGGCAGCTCAGGTCTCCAGATGAACACAGTGGCAAGACCCCCCAGGAAAGTGAGCATGCAGTACAGCCTGAGGCTGTTACATAGCGCCAAAGCTGTCACCATACTTCGTTCTGAGAACATCCTCCCCCAGGGCCACCCTCTGCCACAGGGGTACTCAGGGGTGAGGCACCCAGCCCTTCCCTGCTCTGCCTTTCTCTTTGGTGTGTGCACACACACATATGTGTGCATGCATGCACATGGACAACCAGGACGGATTAACACATGCTGGCAAAGAACAGCCAGTGGGCATTGACTACTAAAAAATATTCCTTTCTATTTACATAATCTCAAAAATAGGGAGAAAATATTTTGTGAACTCAGAAGGGATGAACAAGCCCAATGTGGCTCTAGAGCCTCAAAAAGCAAGCCAAGCACCCAGTGAGCCGTGATAATTACAGAAACACAACACAGCCACTCTAGGAACTGTCTACAGGGACCCCAGTCTCGCCCGTGCCCATGAGTTGGGTAGAGTTCCACACTGCAGAGCAGACTTCAGGCCCTCAAATTTTGGCTTTCTGTGCCAGGAGAATACCAAGACTGCTTGTTTGAGAGAGCCAAGAGGATGCCACCTGGAGAGGCCTCTGCAACCTCTCCTGCTGCTCCTCTCTCCCTGCACCTCTGCACCTCTGCACTGGCCACACAGACACAGGGGTTCCTGATATGTAGCCTGACTTTGACAGTAGAGAACCCAAATGCATCCAAGTGGAGCCTGCACCAATGTGTGTGCATGTGTTTTTGGCATGTGCTGTCACCAAAACCCCTGGGGAACACTCATGTATGTCCTGAGTGAGGAACATGGGTGTGTATGCTTATAGGAGAGCATGGGAACATGTGCATGAGCATAGGTGTGGGTATGTGGGCACTTATCTGAGTGTGTATGTCAGGGAGTGTGAGTGTGTGAGTGTGACAGTGTGTGAGCATGTCAGGGAGTATGTATGACAGTGTGTGAGCATGAGTGCATGAGGGTGTGTATGTCAGTGAGTGTGTAGGCATGTGTGAGTGTGAATGCCAGTGAGTGTGTATGCATGTGTGAAGGTGAGTGCATGGGTGTGAATGAATGTATGTCCATGAGTGTGTATGTGTGTGAATGTGAGTGCCTGCGTGTGTGTCTCAGTGTGTATGTGTGTGTGACTGCATGAGTGTGCATGCATGTCAGTGTGGGTGCATATGTGTGTGTTGGTGTGTATGCAAGTATGAATGTGAGTGCATGAGTGTGAGTGTATGTGTGTATGCATGTGTGAGTGTATGAGTCTATGTGTGCAAGCACTTGTGAATGTGAGTGCATGAGTATGTGGGCATGTCAGTGTGTGCATGCATGTGAGTTGAGTGCATGAATGTGTGTGTGTGCAAGTGTGAGTGTGTATGTCAGTGTGTATGTATAAATGTGAGTACATGAGCGTGTGAGCACATGAGTGTATGTCAGTGAGTGTATGTATGTGAAAGCATGAGTGTGTGAGCATGTCAGTGTGTGTGGGCATGTATGTGAGTGCACAAGTGAGTGTATGTGAGTGTGCATGCATGTGGGCATGTGAGTGTATGTGTTAGTCCATAAGTGTATGTCAGTGAGTGTGTGTGGGTATGTGTAGGAGTGTTTGCAAATACATGGGTATGTTTATATATCAGAAGCTCAGGCCATGAAGGGCCCAGCTGGGTGTCTTCTGAGTTTGTGTAGAGGATGTCCTGGCTGGCTGTGAAGTCTTCAAGGAGACCCCTTGGCTTGGACCAGTGCAGCCCTGTAACCGTTCTGCAGCCGGCTCTGGGCACCCTGCAAAGTGTTTCCATGGCTAGTCTGACAAGTCCTTTGCTGTAAGGCCCCCTCTTCCTACGTGCACAGCATAGCTCGCCTCTAAAGTCTGAAGCCAAGGTTTCCTCCTGGGACCTCAGCTGACAATCCTGGGCGGGAGCTCCCCTTGGCTGCCCCCTCCCAGTTGGGGTGCTCAGCCCACAGGGAGGAGAAGGGGGGGTTGGCTTTTTATCAGTCTGCAGCTTTCCTTTAAGTCACCAAGCGCCTCCAACATTCAAAGCAGCATGCCTGCCACACATAAAAGAGATTCTAATCACTACACCTAATTAGAGGAAAGAGTACATTGCGGAGAAAAAAATTAAGCAGCGTAAATATAATAAAAGGCAGTAATTAACGGTCCCAGAAGACGGATGCTGTGTTGACAGCTGAAGGATGTAGAGAGGGGATGGAATGGATCCACTTCCCCACCAAAAAGAGCTGTGGCTGCCCTGGTGGGAATCGGTGTGAAGTGAGAGCCCCAGGTACGGGGCCGGATTTACTCCATGTATAAATCTACAGCAAAGAACCAGCTCAGATCCTCCCAGGATGAGTCACAAAATGATATCCTGGGGGTTACAAGAGTCTGACTCCTAAATTTCCTTCTTGGATTTAGTGCAGCTGATTTCACTTTATGGTGGTGTTTGTAATTTTTTTAATACAAGCTGTGAAGCACCCTTCCTTCTAAATCACAGATCAGCCCTACAGCCTTACCTTCCTGCTAGAGGAAGAAAGCTGAAGATTGCTGAAATGCGTCATGTTAAGACACCACCAGATCTCCCCTTGAGTAGAGTGCAAAACCCACTTAGCCAGGATTCCAGATCTGGAGGCTGCTCTAGTGGGGTGGAGAATGATCCTAATCTGACACCTTCAAGGAGAGGGCTAGGAGACCTTGGCCTCTCTGGTGTTGCCAGGATAGGGCCTGCTTGGGTATGGGTGTGGTCTGGGACGCAGGTATAGGAACTATAGAGTGAGAGGCTTTGCAGGTAGCATGCACAGCCTCCAGCATTGCCCACAGCTGCCTGGCCTGCTTGCTTGTAAATGAAACACATACATATACATACACACACACATGCACACACACACACACACACACACACACACACACACAGAGCCTCCAGCACTGCCCACTGCCGCCTGGCCTGCTTGCTTGTATATGAAACATATCCACACACATACACAGATGTGCACACACACACATGCACACAGACACATACACGGCCTCCAGCACTGCTCACTGCAGCCCGGTCTGCTCGCTCGTATATGAAACATACATACACACACAGAGGTGCACACACAGACACATGCACACACACATTCACACAGACACACACACCGCTAGCCTCTAGCACTGCCCACTGCTGCCCAGCCTGCTTGTTTGTATATGAAACATATACATACACATACACAGATGTGCACACACACACACGGCCTCCAGCACGGGGCCACTCAGTACCTTCCTTGCACTCCAGGGCCACACGGGACTCCAGGTTGTCCATCTGCATCTGCAGCCGCTTCAGTGTGAGGTCACTTTCACGGGACTTGCGTTTATAGGCGATGAGCACGGCCACGATGAAGATGATGAGGAGGCCACCAGCCACCGCGATGCTGACGATGGCGGGCAGGCTGAGTGGGCTGTCCGGGGCGATGTACACCATCCCCGGGGAGTACTCCATGCCACCGACACGGGCCTGGGGGCACACCGGGCAAGAGGGAGCTGGGTGTGGGGACACAGCAGCTTTGGCAACAGTCCCAAGTCACCCAGGAACTGGTGACCAGGGCAGGATGAGGGAAAGGAGACCAATCACTGGTGTCAAAATAGACAAGAGGGCATGGGGGGCTGGGAGCAGGGACAGATGCAGCTTAATAGAGCTCACCACCAACTGGAAACACCTCACCTCCTCTTATTCAGGAGTGAGTTTTGTCATCTTCATAAGAAAACAGCACACAACTGGGACCTAAACACAGTCTGCCACCAATGACTAGATCCCCTAAGATTTATGCCCATTCTAAGGGTGCACAATGGAAGCACAGAACATGATATTAAGTTATTACAGACTTCCGTGGGCCAGCAACGGCCTTCTCCTTGAAGACTTTCTTGTTTGTTGCAGATGATTTAGCAACTATTTAATGCTGTTTTGCATTTTCCTTATTGTTGCACCAGCCAGCATGGAAAGAATGACAATACAGAAGAGAGAAGCTCAAAAGGGGACACGAAGAAAGAACTTGGGGTGGGTGGTAGCTAGAGGAAAAGTTATTTGTGGGCCAGAATCCCCTCTTGGAAAGCCCTGGTGGCCTGAGACAGAGCTGGGCCGCTCACACCCACATCCCTAGTGCCCACTCCATCCGGGATGGGGTTCTCCCAGTCTCACCATCACTTTGTGCCTGCCGATGAGGTTGGGGGACTCGCAGAGCAGCTGGACATCTGATACGGTCACGGTGCATGGCTTCTCCCCAACCAGCACAGTGTAGTTCAGCTTCACATTGCCCCCAGCCACAGGCGGGATCAGGTTCTTGCCCTGTACAGATGGGAAAGCCCCAGTTCCCATCCCAGAGTGAGGACCACAGCTACCAGCTGGCTCTCACGTCCTCCCACCTGGAGGTCCTATCCTGCTGGTGAGCTGGTGAAGAAGCCACCTTTGGTAATAACTGCAAAAAATATTCGTGGCACGACTACTACCATTGCCTCTTCCTCCCAGTGGGTAATCAGTTATCAAAGTACTCCTTTCAGCTTATCCCAAATGCAGCCTCAGAATCCTTCTCAATGCAGAGTTGGAGTCAGTCACTACCGATTGATTCAAGTTGTCATGAGCTTTAATTAACTTGTGACCCATGTTCCAAAGGAGGCCCTATGCTGTGGTTCGCACAAGGCTGCCTCGGAGGAAGCAGTGAGCCTGACCTACCAGTACTTGGACTTTCAGGACAATAAAAGCTTGAGAGTCAAATAGCCAAGGTGCATCTGCCTTCCCTGGATAGAACCGGCCCATAAAGAGAGTTTTCTTCCCAGTACAAACTCAGAGAGAACATTTATCACACTCTGGGCTACACTGCAACCTCTGCAAGAGATGCCGGTTGAAAAACGTGACTGGAGTCTGCGACTTGAACATCCCCTTCCATGCAGCAGCCCCTCCTTTCCCCACCCCCACCTCCTACCACCCTCACTCCACCTTTAGGATGATAGGCGTGCCAGGCTTGAGCTCCAGGATTCCTGAGGGACCAAAGGCCTCAAACACTGGGTTGGGATAGTAGGTGAAGTTGGTCTTGTTGAGGATGAGCAGAGACTGGACGTTGTCCAGGATGAAGCCAAACTCCTCGGGCCTCTCGGTCAGGTCTGACTGGTGGTCAGGACCCAAAGCGAGGGCGGGTGCCTGGCAGGTCATCTCAGTAGCGTTCAGAACCTCACAGATCTGTGGGAGGAGCCACAGGGCGGAGCCTATGCAATATCTCCACATACCCACAGCCCCAGTACATGTACCAGGCCTCCCTGGATGTTGGGGTTGACAAGAGGATTAGAGATGAGTCAGGACCACACAATTGGGCCCTCAAGGAATAGGCTCTATAGCTTGCACCCAGCTCCGGTTTTGCCTGTAGTGGGTGTGGCAATGGCTAGGGTTGGAAGAATGAAAGAGTAAAGGTATAAAACCCCGGGAACCCCAAAAGTAATTGCTCCTCCATGCCTGTACCCCAAGAAGTAAAAATGCCCTTACGTCTTCTCCCCCATCCCACTATCCGAGTATTCAAGGGTGTCACAGGCTGTGGGTTATCAGTGTATGGGCAGGGAATCGCCTCAGTACTTGGGAAGACCCACACGTTCGTGTGGGTAACCTCCATGAACCCCATCAGCCTTGCACTCACATTGATGTGCTCCTTCCCTCCATGCTTGGCACGGATCTGGGGGTTCTGTATGAGGTCCAGGTGGGTCCCCCATACGGCGATGGGTGTGTTTCCACTGAGCAGGAAGAAAGAAGGAGGCGTGTAAATCATAAGTTCAGGAAGAGCAATGGCACTCTACAATGATGACTGAGCTACAACAATAAGGACAGTGACAACCAGGCAGCAGGGTAATGTTCCTGGGGACAAGGATGACAAGCTGACTGCATAGTAATGACGACGAGCATCTCGGCAGCCAAGGGGAGGACGGTAATGACCAGATGTCTGTGGCCATCCTTTGCTGAGTCTGTTGGGAGCATGGACCCCTGTGGAGGCCCAGTCAACAGCACAGCCCCCTTAGCTCTCCAAGACCTTTTGGTTTGTGCCAGCTGCTTCTCTGCAACCCCTTGGTGTCTCTTCCTCCATCCTTCCCTTGGTCCTTGCTAATCTTGGGATTTTTTAGACATTAGCTTTGGCCTCATGAAAGCCTCGCTCCAGATTGTCCCCACCACATCCTCCAGGCGCTGAGCACAGTCTGTTCCCCCAGGGCAATCATTTTACAAGTTTCCACGTTGGAGGCTTTGATCAGGCTGAGATCTGGGAAAGGCAGAGGGTCCATGAATGCAAATGTGAATGCAAGTGAGAAACGCTCTGGGACTCGGGTCTCCTGCACCCTGGGGTGGCACAGGACCGCTGACAGGGAGGACACAGGACTGCTGACAGGGAGGGCTTAGGAGCTTCATCTTGTGTCGCTTTTCAAAAGAAACCTGGACATCAGTGCCCATCCTTAGGGCAGCTGAGAAGTGGGCATAAAGTGGTGGGCAGTACTGTAGTGGACTGTGTCCTCCGGGGGGCTACTCAAAGAAAAATAAGAAATAGCCTGATCCCCAATCAAAGGAGCATCTTCGAGAAGAATCCTGCTATCTAAAACAGGCTTTAGCAAGTTAATTAGCTATAAGTTGATGAGTAAAGAATCCTTGACACACACACCCACATTCATTTCCACCCATCTATCCATCTGCCTGTCTTCATATTGCCAGTTGCTTCCCCCTCTCTCCTTGCTCGCATGCGCACACACACACACGTGTGTGCACACACAGAGGAAGATTCCTGTGAAACTCAGAGAGGCTCCTGCACATGCGACAGTGCTGTAGATGACCTTCTGGTGTCTAGCCATCTTCCCAATCACCAATTCAACACACATTTATCAAACGCCCACCATCACTGTTCACAAGTAACCCAGGCGGCTCATAAGAGCAGAGCCTCACCCCATCCTCAGACTTGATTAACTTAAAGAAAAGCCCTGGAGCTGGCTGGCAGACCCAGAACATGTCTGTCTCCATCCTCCCTCCTAGTGGGAGCATGATGCAGGAACGGCAGCTGAGTGCCAGGAAGGGTGACACCTCTATTTCTATGAGGATGACACAAAGAAGAACTGAATTATACCAGGCTGTGAATTTCGCAGAGTTGCAAAGTTTGTTGACTAAGTCACAAAGGGCTGCATCAACTTCCTGGGGCCAAATCCTGGTATGGCTTTCTACAGACGACCTTCCCCTCTGTGCCTTCTGGTCTTCATCTGCCTTAAGGTCATGGCTAAAGCTCAGAAGGTTTGGGCCTTATAAAGTAACTGCTGAGGACGGCCAAATCTCATCTCAGCAGGCAAAGGCTGTCTTTCCTTTGGGCTTAAGGCAGGGGGTGGCAAGCTCTTTCTGTAAAGGACCAGATAGTAAATATTGTAGGCTTTACAGGCCATATGGTCCCTGTCGCAGTTACTCAACTCTGCTGTTATAGTGAGAAAGCAGCTATAGACAATACATGTACGAATGAGCATGGCTGTGCGCCAATAAAACTTTATTTACAAAAGCAGGTGGCTAGCCAGATTCAGCCCACAGACTGGAGTTTGCCGATCCCTGGATTATAAAAAGATTGTTCCCTGGACTGGACACATCCCTGCTCTCTGCCTCAGCCCAGGGAGACCACTTCTACATGTACTTCCTGCTCACTCCCCCAGCCCCACGCCCCTGAGAACTGAAGCAGACAGCGAGAGGCCTGGACCCAGGAGGGGGCAGGGGGAGGGGGCGGAGCCAGGCACTGCCCTGTGCATGTGCATCTCACTTCAGTCTCTCAACTGCCTATGCGAGAGTGGACAGATGAGGGACTCTGGCCCCAGGGAGGTGAGATAACTGTTAAGGTCACCTGGCTGGTAAGCAGTGGAGCTGGGCTGAGACCCTTCCCACGCTGCCCCTGTTACAGTGATTTCCCAGTGATCTCTGTGAGCCTTGCGTAGGGTGCCCTCTGTAGCATCTTTTCATTCCCATGTGCTATCCAGGGTCTGGAAAGGCAGACTTATGCCATGTGCCTACCCCTTCACCCCTGACGGGAGACATACTACTCCAGGGACCCTAGAGATCCTGGGATTTCAAAATCCCCGGATGAATCACTGAATAGGCAGAGGCCCAGGAAGAATACCAATTTGCCCAAGGTAAATGAAGGTCCCCAAGTCCCTGCCCCAGGGCCTTTCTATACCAACATTCCAATGCCTGGTCCCCTCCCTCTGAGACAGGTGTTCAGTGCATCTGGCTGGGCACTGGGAAAAAGCAGGGAACAAGACCTAAACTCTACCCTTGAGGAGGTTACAGCAGAGGGGACGAGAAATGTAAGCAGGCAGCCAGGAGCAGAGAGGATGGGTATCTGGATGGGGCCTCCAGGCTCAGGACACAGCTTCCCCCACGTAAGCTGACTACAAGGAGTAGTCAGGCCTGATCTAACTCCTTCTTCCACACCCCTCAGCCTGAAGGTGGGACCAGGATTAGCACCTATGTCTACCAGAAGTGAGAAGAGTAGCCTGGCACCCCCGGCAGTCACTGCAGCATGGGGACATGGCCTCTAACACAGTTCCTGTCCCAGAACTGGGGAAGGTGGGTTCTTGCTGTTATAGGAGCTTGGCCTCCAGGCTGGGTTTGGCACAGAGGTGCTCTCAGTGGAAGGAGGGAACCACAGTAGGAAGGTCTGATTTGGGGGTACTTGGAACCAATTCCAGTTTATCAGTTCCCCAAGTAGAACTGGGCCCCCAGAACTCTCCTTGGCTCTCGAGAGTCAGGGAAGGGAAACAGAGGTCCAGGAGCATTAAGGTCTACTTGGGCCAGCTCCTACCTGACGATGCTCCATTCTGGTTCAATCCGCACGATGGTGGGGTCTTCCACATACTGAAAGACCAGGTCCTGGTGGATCTTGGCCCTGTCCACCTGCACCGACACCTTCATCTCTAGCACCTCATCGGAGGATGTGGTGTTGCAGACAATGTAGGATGGAGATCGCCTGGAGGGCAGGAAGACACAGCATTGGGTGCCTAGTGTTGAGGAGGACAGAGGTCCTGAGTTAGGGCCCTCCCACACTGCTCCCTGCATGTCAGGATGCTCAGAGGCCATGGGTGGGTGCTCTCAGATAGAAAGCTGGAGACCCAGTGACAAAGACTCTCTCCTCGGCCAAACTTTAGACAGGTTCCTCTGAGCCCTCTTTTCAACCGGGCCGCATCCCTGGGTCTGTCTTTGGCCTGTCTAGCCTCGATTTTTTAGCAAGAATCTGGCTAAGTCTGTTTGGGAGAATCCTCCCGTACTTGATATCTGATCACCCTGGCCTGCCTTCAGCAAGAATCATGTTAAGTTGGTTTAGCAGGAGTCCACCTACCTTGATGTTTCCTCTTAGTGATTTTTCATTCACTGAGCCCCTTATTCTGCTCATTGGCTACAAACCCCCTGCTGTCTTTGTAGTATTTGGAGTTGAGCTCCATCTGTTTCCCCTGTTGCAGTAGTCTTGACATCAATTGCAATCGTCCTAAGTCTTTCTTGCCATTTTAACAAGTGTCAGAATAATTGTTTCTTTAACACTACTGATGCCAGGCCTGGCCGGGTCTGACTTGGGAATTGTCATAACCCTCAGCATAGCCTTCTCAGGGAAAATCCTCTCTCTAGAGAATCTTAGGCCAGCTGAAGGAGCATCTCCAGCCACATTGCCTAGTGTCCTTCACTGAATGTACCTCCTGCCTTGCTCCTATCCCCTAGGCTCCAGCTCACGGCAGGTGTGCCCTTCTGGGACTCCACAGTGGGACCAGGGGAGGCAAGGTCACCTGGCCTTGTAGGCTCAACCTCAGCCACTGGGTTGCTGTGCCTATCATCTCTGAGAAGGTCCAGCTGGCTCTGCAGCTCCCAGAGTGCATCTGGCCCTGGTGAATGGGCTTTAGTTGTAGATTTCAAATTGTATTCTGGGGTATCCTAGGGTTCTGCAGAGTGGGTGCTATGGGGTCACCAGGGCTAACTGATGGGCCATGAAGCATATGGGGCCCATCCAGGGAAGGGAGGGCAGACAGGTCTCCATACTGAGCCCAAATTCTCTCCCAAAGAGCATGTCCACTTTGTTAGGCAGGAGGAGTACTTCTAAGCCATAAGGTGATTGAAACCACCTTTGCAAAAAGTATGGCAGTGAGGAAAGTCTGACATAGAAAAATTATCACGGTGCATGTCTGACCTAACGGACCCTATCTTGCTTTTCACCTCCAAGCTACCCTTGTCCATTCCTGGGCACAGACCAAGCTAACTATAGGAGGAATTTAGTTTATAGTTTAACTTTGTAACAAAGATGATAACAGCCTTTTCCTTAAACAAACCCCCTCTTTGCCTGGGGACCAGAGAGCCCACCTTTGAAAAACTAACAAATTAGCCACAAGATCAAAAATGATGACTCAGGAGGCACATAAGCAACCAGAGGCCACAAGATTCCAGATGTTCCCAATCGCCTCTATGGATAACATCACTATTGTAAAACTTCAGATCACTGTTGGAGGTACTTTTCAGATCCTGAATTCTGATTGACAAGCTGGTACCACCCAGACCAGTAATGTGGCTCAACTAGTTCTGCCATCCCACCCAGGAACTGAAGACAGCAAGAAAATCCTGGTTCAACTTTATACAATTTCATCTCCAACCCAACCAATCAGCATTCCCCACTCCCTAACCCCCTGCCAAATTATCTTTTAAAAAAAAAAATCCTGGTCTCCAAATTTCCAGGGAGGCTGATTTGAATCATACAACTCCTGTCTCCCATTTAGCTGGCTCTGTATCGATTAAATTCTTTCTCTATTGCAATAATGCTGTCTCAGGAAATTGGCTCTATCTGTGCAGCTGGCAAGAAGAAACTGTCAGGTGGTTACACCCTCCCAACTCTCTGCAATAAAAACGAAACTACCCTGAAGTGATCTACCTGTCTAACCTTCCCCCTCTGGTGCTGCAGAAAGGGGCCCTCTGAGTTACCTGTGGAAGAGACAGGGCTGCTTCCCGAACATCACCACCACGTTGCTTCCGGCATTCAGGTTGGTGCCTGTGATGGTCACTTGGGTCCCCCCGGACATGGGCCCCCGGCTGGGCTTCAGATCTGAGAGAGTCAGTGTCTGTGTAGAAAGGATGTGGCCTGAGACACAACTGGGAAGGGGTGGAGGAGGCTTCTGGGCAGGCATGAGGCAGCACCCCACTCCCCCAAGCTGCTTTCTGGAATCTTTGGTAATAGCGGTCTCCCAGAGGACCGGGACAGTTTTCTTAAGCTTGTATGGATAGGTAATGCTCCAGACCCTGAGAGTTTGCATACCTACCTTAGTACTAGTAATACTAATAGTTGCCATGTACTTATTTTTTAAGTGTCAGATTATATGTCTTCATAATTATACATGTATGTGTATATAGGGATATATACACATACATATATAATTTATATCTTATAATATGTATATGTATACACATTATATGTATATCCCTATACACATACATATATAATTTAATCACCAATCAATTCTATAAAGTAGGCATTATTATTTTACAGAAGAGATTTAGAGATGTTAACTTAGTTTTCTAAGGTCACAGAGCTAAAAAATGGCATAACTGAGATCTGACCCCAGAGCTCCAGTTCTCAACCCGTTTCCAACCTACAGCTCTGTTCTTGGGTGGTAAACTGTCTCTCCCACAGGTCTCTACAAAGAGCTGCCCAAAGCACCCAGTGGCAGAGCAATGGGAAGTGAGAGCCCCAGGGAAACTCAGAGAGAGAAGCAGAAAACAGTCAGTTGCTTTCAAGGGCTGCCCCCAGCCCTCTGCCAGAATGGGACCAGTGAGGAGTCCGGGTTGGGGGCAGGGCAGAAAAAAGCTCTTGACAGCTGGGGATTTGGAGTTGCAGTTTGTTCTTTCATTAGCATTTTAATGGAAAAACTTTCCTCAGTCCCAGGTGAGAAGTCTGTATCTGCATTTAAATGAAGATTTCTCTCCCTTCCCCAGCTACCTCCTCCTTAAAGAATTCAGCACCAAAAGTCAACCCTCTCAGTTCCTCAGAGCAGGCTGACAACCTCCCCTTGGAGATGCTTTGATAGGGAAGCTCTGGAGCTTCCCTATCACCTGGCACACGCGCCTCCAGGTCCAGGATCAGGGCACGCAGGTGGGGAGACACACAGACCACAGTTCCTGACCTGCCTCACCAGGTCCCAGCACCCTGTCTCTGGATCCCAGGTCTAGCATCCCTGTAACATGGGCCAAGCCAAGGAATAGCTTATCATTTTGGCTCAACTGGAGGCCAGGAAGAGGGTGGGGTGAGGCTGCAGAAAGAGCCCTCCTTTCTCAGCTCTGCCTGGATCTCGCTGTATGACTCTGGACAAGACATTTCACCTCTCTCGTCAACAAAATCAGGGGGCTGAGCCAAAAAGTGGTGATCTCCAAGGCTCCTGGCAGTTTTCTTGTTCTGTAACTTACAGTACCTCTTCAAATGGTACTTGTGCCCCACCTTAAAGGAACCCCACCAACCTTTCCAGAGAGGAAAGGAGAGAGAGAGAGAGAGAGAGAGAGAGAGAGAGAGAGAGATTGATTGATTGATTGATTGTACACACAGGCTTCAATGCAGAGATGGTCCTAGAGAGACAGAGTTGAACTCAGGGAAGTTAAAATAGATGGGGATTGGTGCTCCCTGGCAGCCTATGGGTGAGGGTTCTTAGAAGGGGTAGAAGTCAGTAATTCCTGCAGGTGTTGCTGGGGCACTATCAAGGGGCTCACTGGTGGGGACAGGATGTTATGGATACATGTTTTAGAGTTGTGAGAAGCTATTAATTATTCAAGCCATGCTTCATAAATATTTCACGGTGAGTTTGCATGGTAAATCAAATTCTGCATTATTTGCCACCTCCTTCACTTGGAATGGAGGTGGAGGGAAGGGGGAAAGCATTCCCTGCATGGAGACCTTTAGGAACAGCTAGTGACAGCCCAGAGTGCTAATCTGGGGCCCCTTGGCCTTGGCATTTGGTTTTTGGTGAATAAACCCACACATTGGAGTCTGGCCTGATTGTCGGAGAGGACAAGTCTTCCCTCTAGCCTTGGTACTAAAAAGGGTCTCTCCAACATGCCCCAAGTCCTGGGAAAAGAGCTTCCTGGCTGTCTCAGAACTCCAGGGGAGCTAGAGGCTTCTGTGTAGGGCCCAAAGAGTGCACCTGTAAGCTTCCTGGTAGACGAGAAGGTCATGAGGGCTCGGAGACTCTGGAAAGTGTGATAGACAGGGTTCTGTCCCTTCTCAACCCCTGCGGAGGCTCATGGGGACCTCTGTCCCTCACTCCCACCTGGAATCCCTAGAAACTCTGTGCGAGGAATGGGGGTGGGCCTCAATGACACAACCCTTAAATGCAAGGGGCCAGAGAAAGAGACCAAGGTCCCTAGCACTATTTCTCCTCCCTAAAAGTCTTCCCAAGTGAACATGTGGCACCAGAGCCATTCCTCAAAGATGTCCCTTAAGTAGAAAAGTGACACAAATCTTTGAGCTGCAGGGACCCACCAGACAAATGCATATTTGCCTGTGGCAACCTCTGTCATCTGTCCTGACCTGCCTCTGCTTCAGCCTCTCCTCCTCACCACCCACCCTCTTCCCTCTCCCTCCTGTTCCCATCTTTTGGTGTACTACTTTGTCAGACCTTATGCTGGGAACAGCCTCCCACCACTTCAGATCCACATGGAAAATTATATTCTATTTGTATTATACAAATCCCATCTTTCCCTCCAGCTTCTTCTAGGAAACCTCCCTTAATGCCCTAAATTCAATCACACCCCTCTACAGGGTAGGAACAATCACACAGGCAAGACTGGACCCTTCCTGAGGGCAGATGGGACTTTCCAATGTGTAGCACACAGGCTTATTATAAGAATAAAAGCAGAGAGCTGAGTGCATTGGCACACAGGAGCCACACAGGAAACGCCCTTTCTCCTAGGTCAGGGGGCCTCAGCCCAGCTTGCATCTCAGAATTACCCAGGATCCATAGCATTGGGTTTAATTAGTCCTGGCAGGAGGCAGGGAGAGGTCCAGGGCATTTTGTTTAATGCCCGTCCCGCCCCAGGAGACTCTCCTGTGTTGGGAGGTTTAGCGCTGCCTATGCACTGTGGGGCTCCCAAAGAAAGGAGGGTCCTGGGCTGATCTTTGATGGAGCCTCAGCGGTGGGGGCCTGGCTGGAAATGCAGAGCAAAGGCAGAGAGTCTTAAAGGAAGCATCAGCTTAATGAGGCGGAGGTGACTCTCGCCCTGTCGACTGTGTCCTCCAGGGTCCCTGCCAAGGAACCCTGCTCTGGGCAGGTGGCTGGCCAAGGCAAGTGGCTCCCAAGACAGATTGGTTTGATAAGAGGAGCAGGGCGCAAAGAGGACCCCCTGAGTGGTGTGATGCAGGCAGATGTCTGGAGTCCCAGGAAGTGGGGTGGGGCGCAGGGCCTGTGGGTATCCACAGCTCAGGACTGTGCATTCACAGACCGAGGACAGGGTCCCAAGCACAGCTTTGACGAATAAGGGGGATACGGCTCATGCAACCAGGAGAAGGAGACAGAGAAGGTAAGGTGGCAAGCAATGCAAAGGCTGGCAAAATAGGATTGAATGGGGAAGCAGACAGAGGAGCCCGGACAATGTCTTACAGGGAGGGGAGCCTTGGCTCTTCTTGAGGTGGAAGCTGATATGATGGTAGATGGATTACAACAGAGAAAAGCAAGGGAAGGATTTAAGGAGGCTATTGTTATGGCAAAGAGAATGGGAAAAGGAAGACTCCAGGACATAGTGATGGATTGATGTCAGGAATGAAGGCATGCTGAGCCACAGTCCAGCAGGATTGCAGGCCTAGGGGATGGACCACTGATGGGAATGGGCGAGAGAGGAGGATGCACTGTTTATGGGAGCTGACAGCCTGGGTAGGCCACGTGGAGATATGGCTGGATAGCCAGGTGGTGGTGGCCTTGATTGAGCCACAGGAATGAGGGGCCTGACTGGGGATGCAGGGCAGAGGCAGCTAAGGTTCAAAAGAAGCCATCAGCTTAATAAGTTGGAGGTGGCTCTAGCCCTGTCCACTTTATCATTCAGGATCACTGCCAAGAACCTCAGGATGGAAAGCTGCTCTGGGCAGTGGCTGGCCAAGGAAGTCCAGTGTTTGCTTTGGCCATGCAGCAGTTTCCTCCCATTTTACTTTGGCTGCCAGGAATTTTCAAAGCCAGATTTCTTGCCCAATTTTAGCAAATACCTGGTGAATGTCATCCCTCCTCTCTCCATCTCTCTCTCTCTCCCTCCCTCTCTGTCTCTATGTCTATATCATATACTATATATATATATATACACACACACACGCATACTTTATATACAAATATATATGTACATTTCTCATTAGTTGTCTTAATGTCTACTGGGTTCCCCTTGGAAATTCCATCATATGCTTTCAGAAGAAGGTGGTGGGTACAAATCCTAAACAAATAAGGAAAATGACTCTTCCATGAACCCCATTATATGCGCATGTTATACTCATTTTATGAATTCCCATGTGCATTCAGTGACAGCCAACTGCATCCAGGGGGTGTTTGGCCCTCGGAGAGCAGAGGTGGAGCAGATTCAGCTGCAGTCCCAGTCACGGTGCCGCACTACACTCAAGTTTCTCTAAGATTTGGCCCTGACCACGTTCAAGTCTGTGTCAAGTACTGGAGCTCAGTTGCTTTCACCTCCCCTTCTAGACTGTGGGCCTCCTGAGGGAGGTGCTGTGTTGGAACTTATTCCTCATCCTAACCCCCACAGCCAGAACCATCAAGTCATAAAATCCAACTCAATTAAACAAGCACTCATTACATAATCTAGTGAGAGGCATTGTGTAAGGCGATCAATGGCTGTCAGTTGAAGAAGAAAGGAGGAGGAGGAAGGAAGATGAGATAAGGAGGGAGGAAGGAAGGATGGAAGCAAAGAAAGGAGGAAGAAAGGAAGGGAGGGAGAAAGGGATCAAGGAAGGAAGGAAGGAAGGAAGGGAGAGAGGAAGGAAGGAGAGAGAGAGGGAGGCAATGGGGGGAAAAGGAGGAAAGAGGGAGAGAGAGAGGAAGGAGAATGAATGCCAAATTCCCCATGACATATTTCAGGGCATTTGATGGCCAGGCATAAAATCCATCACTTCAGGCTTCCAGCTTCCAAAAGCAGCTCAGAATCATGAGGAAATTATACCACTACAGCTGTCATTAATCTGAGAGGTTTAGTTTTTAAAATGATGGGTGTGTGCGGCAGGGAGTGTGTTCATGTCTCCACCATCTCCATAATCACAAGGCTGAGAGATTCCAAAAGCCTCTGTCCCATAGAACTACTTGTCAGCCAGCCTTTGATGAGAGGTTCCAGGCAGGAAGGAATTTAAGGACTGGGGAGAGATCCTCAGAGAGGCCATGGAATGGGGAAGGGGGTGCTAGGGTGAGAGAGGTGAGGGCAATGGTGTGGGTAGGGGGCAATGGTGTGGTTAGAGGGAAATGCATTGGGGATGCAGGTGAGTGGTGGGCAGGGTTAATGAGGTCATCAAATAGGGATAATGGTGGGTGGGTGCTATGGTTTGAATGCATCTTCCAAAGTCATGTCCTGAAAGCTTAAACCCCAATTAAACAGTGTTGAGATGTTGGACTTTTAAGAGGTGATTAGTTCACAAGGGCTCTGCCCTCATGAATGGATTAATGTTACTATCACAGGAACATGCTTATTATCAAAGAGGGAGTTTGTTATGAAAGGGAGTTCTACCCTCTCCGCTCATGCTCTCTTGCATGTAGTCTCCTGACTTTTCACTTTCTGCCACGAGGTGACGCAGCAAGAAGGCACTTGCCAGATGCAGCCCCTAGATCTTGGACTTCTCAGCCTCCAGAACAAGCAATCAAATAAATGACTCGTCTCTATCAATTACCCAGTCTCAGACATTCTTCTATAGCAGCAGTAAACAGACTAAGACATTGGGGTGAGGGAGAAGTGTGAGGGCGATAGGATGGTACAATGGGCCATGAGTGTGCAGGAACGGGTCAGAAAATGGAAGCAATGGTGGCAACCACAGAAATAATAAAACAAATGATACTAGAAGTCATAAATACATTGATGTAATTTTCCACAAGATCATGGGGTTGATACTATTATTATCCTCATTTTATAAATGAAGAAACTGAGGCAAAAACAAAGTGTTGAGCAATTTGCCCACATTCACCCAGTTAGTAAGTGGAAGAGCCAGGGATCAAATCCCAGGAGTTGCCTTGTGATGTCCAAGCTCTTGCCTACCTACTGTGTCACACTGCCATGTACCCATCTGGGGACTCTGGGCCCTGAGAGCTAAAGCAACTTACCTGAAACCACACAGCCAGGCACAGCAAAGTCTGGATTTGAATCCAGGTCTTCCAGACTTCAAAGGCTGTGCTCTCACTCACTATCAGACAGGATTCTCATGAACTGAAGGAGGTTGCAGGGCAGGCCCTTGCCCTGGGTTTGCCCACAGAGCTCTAGAGGGGCCCAGCAATCATGGTAATGAGCTCTGTGGCCTTTACCCAGCCAGATCACTGCTGGTCAAGACTCACCATGAAGTAATAGAGCTGCGAGGACCGGGCCATGAATTCAGGCCGACATACAGCCACGCAGATCTCCACGAAGCCTGCGTGCTGGCTGGGCTTGGCCTCCCCCATCTCACACACGATCCTGCGGGGAGGATAGGAGAAATTCCACGGGTCATAGGACTTCCAGCCAAGACTCTGCACCCCACAGCATCTACCCAGGTCCCTTTCTCCACAGTAGGATCTCAGGGATGGCCAGGTAGGGGAGGAAGGAGAAGATATCCTAATTCCTCCTAGCAGGGTCTTCTCCTTAATTGTCAGGCAGTGAGGAAACTTGACCTATGGGATCTCCTTTGAGCGAGCCTAGAAGAGGGTCCCTTTGTTATGACTCTAGATGTTCAGTCTCTAATTCATGATTATCTACTCAGTTGTCAACTAGACTGGCGGATATGTTCTAGTCAAAACCCTTGGGGAATAGGACTGGCAGAGTCCAGAGAGGCAAAGTGACTTACCCAAGGGCTGCAGCAAGTCAAACCAGAACTTGGAGCGACCTAAGGTTTTCTGGTCCCCACCTGGGAGCTTGGGGCTGCTTCAGTGAAGTGCTTTTGCTTCCTAGCCAGCCCCAGCTTCCAGGCCAGGTGAGGGGATAATTGAGTGAGTGTGTATGTGTGTGTGTATGCGTGTGTGAACTTTTTCCTTTCTAAAAATTTTTATTGCTTTGATTACAAAATTTGTTTATACCTTTTTAAAAATAATCCAACAGTCAAACAGTACAGAGTATGGCAGTAAAAAGTGAGTGCCTCATTCTTCTTAAAACTTAAAACTATATATATACTTAAAACTTAAGTGTGTGTGTGTATATATATATCTTTGCAGACATAATATATAAATATATATGTGTACATATATCTATGTATATATGTATATGTATTCTTCATTTTACAAATGAAGAAACTGGGGCAAAGGAAAGTTAGGCAACTTGCCCAATATATATCTTTACATACACATACACACATATACATACACACATATGTATATTTATATTTGTATTTCATATGCAGGCACACATAAGCATAAATGTGTTTTTACATATATATACAATTATACTTATAAACATACATATGTGAGGAAAGATATATTTTTTTTTAAATAAAAGCAAAACATAACATATCCACTGCTATAAACACTTCCGTTTTTGCTCAGCACAATAGCGTGGACCTTCCTTCCCATCTCTATAGACACAGCTTGACATTTTTCTTTTCAGCAGCCTCACAGTGTCTCCTCTGATGGTTGCACTATCATTTACACAACCATCTTCCTATTGAACGTTTAGTTGTCCTGATTTTTCTGCTACTCCAAATTATTCTGCAAAATGAACCAACTGACACACACATCCTTAGGCACTGTATAGTAGGATAGATTTCTAAGGAGGGAAACTGTTGGGTCAGTTTGCGTATTTAATATTTGGTAGGTAGAGCCAAATAACGTTCTAAGAAGTCTGGACCAGGCACTTCTATCGATGGTCTGCTCTTTCGCCAACACCAGATATGAACAATCCAATGAGGGGGAATCTCATTTTAATTTTTATTTCACAAATTATGAGTGAGGTTTCATATTTTTTCACATGGGTGTGTTTTTAAAATCTCATATAGCCTTTCCTTTGACTTTTCTGGTGAAGCCCTCTTTCTTGCTGATAAATTGTCTGAATTAGGAGTATTAACTTTTGTCTGTTATAAATATTGCAGTGATTTTCTCCTTGCTTGTCATCTTTCAACTGTGGTTCCAATGTCTTTTGCCACACTAAAGTTTAAAAGCACCTGTGTGGTTAAATTGGTTGTTCTTTACTTTGTGGCTTCTATGTTTTATGTTTCTCTTAGAAACGACTTTTGAGTAAGGTTCCAGAACAAGTAATACCTTGCTATCCAGATCACATAATTAATGCATGTTTGGTGTTTAAAAAAAATAGAAAGTACATAAAAGCACTTGTCATACTTACATACCCCCCAGTTGTACCATTCAGAATGTAATTTTCCATAAGACCATGGAGTAGATGCCATTATTACCCTCATTTTACAAATGAAGAAATGGAGGCAAATAAAATGTTGAGCAACTTGCTCACATTCACCCAGTTAGTAAGTGGCAGAGCCAAGGCTCCAGTCCCAGGAATCTCCTTGTAAAGTCCAAGTTCTTGCCTATGTACCATGCCACACTGCCTTGCACCCACGTGAAACATCCAGTGTCAACGTTTTGGTGTTTCTGTGGCCAGTCTTAATTTTCTTTTACAAAACTGATTGGAAACTCTATATTAGGCTTGTAACCTGTGTTCCAAGAACCTGTGTTCTCACTTAATATACTTTGAGTATATGCCTGGTCATGATTCTTCTATAATATCAGATTTAATGGCTGTGTAGTTTTCTTTCCTGTGCTTATACAATAATTAATTGAATTGACGAATTCCCTGTTTTTACACATGTAAATCACTTCTGAGTTTTTACTATTATAAATAAGGCTGAAATAAGCATTCTTGAAAATAAATAGTTGTGTATCCTGGTTATTTAGAGAAAGTTCTGGAAGTATGATGGCTAGGCTAAAGGCCTTTGACCCACATTTCCAAATCTCCTTCCAGAAAGTTTGTCCCAATTTCCTCTTGCACCATGAGTGAAGGAGTCAGCTACTTCTCATGCCTTTCCTGCACTGGGCATTAACTTTCACAAACCACTCCCTAGTGTTTTAATTTGCATTTCATTGATTACTACTGCTGTTAAACATTTATTTTTTGTATGACTTTTGGTTCTTTTTTAATCTCATAAATTGTACGTTCAAGCTCTTTGATCATTTTGTGATCTTTGCCTTTTATTTATAAAAGCTCTTTATATATAAAGAAAAAGTACTTATTAACTGTAATAGGATGTAACCAGACTCCCAGTTTATCATTCACATTTTTATTTTGCTTGCAATGATTTTTGATGCACAAGTTTTAAGGTTTTAAGTACTCAAATCCCCTAATCTTTTTCTTTATAATTTCCTCTGTTGCAGTTATACTTTGCACAAGTTCGCCTTCTTGAAATCAAGTAAATTTCCACCTGCATTTTCTTCTAATCCTTTCACAGTTTCATTTTTTAAACGTAACTCTTTAATCCATCTGGAATTTATTTTGGTGTATAATGTGGAATAAGGATCTGGTATTGTACTTTTTCTGGGGAGTTAACCAGCATCAGTTATTGAATGATCTTTCCTTGGGTGATTTGAAATATCACCTTTATTACAAACTAAATTTGTATGCATCAGCATTCTTTTTCTGGGTCCTCTATCTTACTTTACTGATCTAACTGGTATCACATTATTTTAATCATGTGGCTTCATAATACTTTTGATATCTGGATATGTAAATCCAAAGTAGGATATTTAAAATTCCTCAAATCACAATATATTAGCAGTGGCCTAGTTTGGTTTCATTCCAGAAAGGTGTCAGAAAGTTGAAAGAGCCATAGAAAGATCTTTTGGTAACTAACTGGTGATGGACCAGAGAGGTGAGTCCTACCAAGACTAGATCCTTAAACCATCTGATCTGCTATGAGCATCTTGGGGAGACCTCATGGAAATCAGGAGCAATTGAGGATGGCGGTAGTGATAGTTCAGAATCAGTAAACCTAGGCAAGACCCAGCAAGCAGAAATGGAAACTGCACTCACATACCTAGGGGAGGCCTTGTGAAGAGTCAATAATTTATGCATACAGCACAAGTGACAAGATTTCACTCCAGGAGGTGCAACAAAGACGGTATGGAATAGAGATTCTATAGTGCCGGTAAACATTTTCATAGTTGTGTTTGCTGGGCTGGAAGATGGTGCTTACTTATTTACAAGGCCATGCATGATTCACGAACCTCCTCTACTAGATGGGTTACAGGTCAGGGTCATTTGTTGAATGACCTATTCAGTGGGCCAGCAGACTTTCAAAGAGAAAAATAATCTAAGGCACCCACAGCCTGAGAGTGGGTGTGAATTTCATTGTCAGTTTCCACAGAGAGTAGCACAGGATCAGTGATGGCGGAGGGATATGAGTAGGAAGTTGGGGAGAGCAGAAGGAATTGGAGTCATACTTCTCTTGCAGATTTTCATTTTGCTTTGTCTCCCTTCCTTCCGTGCAGCCTTATACCCCAAGTAGGTAACGGTCACCTTTCTCTCCCAGCTATTTCTCCTTTTCCTCTCTACACTTTCCCCAGTATGGCAGCTAGCTAGCTCAGCACGCAGGGAGTTGTGGGAGTCCACCCTCCAACTCTAGAATATTAGGGTGATTCTCCTTTTTCCCCCACAAAAAGCTCTGAGAGCACCTAGTTGCTGACCAGGACATCCCTAATACTAACCTGTCTTCCCTCCCCTGTTCCTCCTGTGCTTTGGGCAACTTCACTTACTGTTCTGCAGGGATGTAACCATCCACCAAAGGGCTGCACTCCACACCAGCCACCTTGACATGGGAGGCGATGTCGCGAAATTCCAGGCCCAGGTTCTCCCCTCGGATAGTGACCTTGGTGCCCCCTTCCCGGGGGCCTGTCACTGGGATTATCTAGAGGCAGGAAAAGAAGTAATTAGACAGACACCAAGATACTGCCATCACTCACTTGCTGATGAGGCCAGGAGAGGCTGCTGGCTCTTCTCTCGTCTGCCCCAGAGTCCCTGAGTGGCTCGAAGTCCCCAAGGGCACCCAAAGCCTGTGGTAATCAATGTATAGTAGCTTCCAGGAAAACAGTCCGTGTTTGTGTGTGTCTCTAGGAACAATATTCAAAGCCTATGGTACATCTTCCCATTTCATAGAAGAAGAGAGGAGGGGATGGAACGTGACCAGCAATGCTACTGGGTGATTCATAGAAAACTGGGATTCATGCCTTCTAGCATTTGCTTGTGTTGGTTCTACTCTCAGGGAAAATAAAAACCCCTGCTATCCACCCAGAGCCCTCTATACCTATGTGACCCTACCCACCTCTCAAGATGCTTCTCAAATGACACTGCCCCACAACCCTGTGTTCTTCCTCTCTCCACTTAAATTCCAAGATACCTTCTTTGTGACACTTACATGGCAACAATTCTTTGTGCCTGTCCCTCATCCTTCCCACTCCCAGCCCCCTCCTCCTCCGATCCTGAGTCTCTAGGAGCAGGTCTGTCTCACTCCTCCTTGTGGGATTTTCAGTAACATTACAATCTTTATGTCTTGCATTGTCACTGTAATAAAACCTACAACTGTCCAAACATCTTTCCGGAATTGTTATCAGCATTTGTCACAACTTCTTTGCCTTTGCTGTTTGGCCTGGTACCACATGGATTTAGGTTTAATTTCAATTTTATCCTCATACACAGGTCAAAGTGTATTGGCTTTCTCTCCTAAATCCATGTCAAAAACCCATGATTAAAATGTGAGGACTCAACATCCAAGTGCCTGCTTTGAGGTGGGGGCTGTATAGTTAACACAATCTCATCCTGGCGTTTCACAGGCCAGAGAAGGGCATGCTTCCGTTCCTGGCACCTATGAGCACCAGCACCTGGACCTTAGCCAATGTCAGCAGGATTAGAATGGAAGGAGCCCAGAGATTCTATCTCTATTCCTTTCCAGCATATCCTACTCTCCTCAACCCCGCAGGGCCACAAGTGGGAATTCCAACCTGGGGTGAGGGTGAAAGAAGGAGGAAGCAGAAGAAACTAGGCTGTGCTCCCCTCCCCACCAAGTGGCAACTTCTCCAGGTGAGACTGCTTACCTGCCACAGTCAAGCTGTCTCCCACCTCCTACACATCCCCGTGAGGGTGCGTGTGATTGTCAGTGAGCGCATGCAGGGTGTGAGCCTGTGTATAAGTGTATTCCCATTGCAGTGGAAAAACAGCTTCCCTGGAGACATAGGCCCATTTCTATGAGAGGGATGTGGACAGACATGGGGAAGGTTGGAGGGAGAGTCTGTGTTCTTCCCAAGTGTCTGCCTGGCCAGTCCCCAAAGTGCCACTGGCACCTGACAGTGGTGTCCCCATGATATTCTAGCCCTGGCTTGTCATACTGAAAAAGGAATTTTATCTCTGGCCCACTCCTTAGTTCCCCAGGTTCCCCTAGGGCCAACGCCAGTATGGAGGCAGTAAATAGCCTCTGTCACAGGGAGATTTGTTTAATTTGCCATCTCCTCCCTGTGATTTTCTTGGACCCAGGCCAAGAAGTAAGTAAGTTCCACCGATAGCACCAGACACACTGCCATACACAGCAGCCCCCTGGGTTGGTTTCTTGTTGAGGGCTCTGGGAGGAGCCATTCCACAGAGGAGGTGTGAGGGTGAGGGGTGGGGACTGGGAAGGGAGGACATGGGCCCCAGTGTGGGGTTGGGGGTAGTGGGGAGAGGAGAGGTCCACCTGTCCTCCTATCCCAGATCATTCTGTAGGTTAATTCTGCAAATATTTCCTCCAAGTCTGAGAATAACTGTTTAGATTCCTACCATGCAAGAGACTGAAGTGGGGACTGAGAGAAACTCTTAGAGCCTGTACAGTCAGGAAGGTGGAGGATAAAGGATCTGAAGCAT
The DNA here is from genome assembly GCF_024542745.1 of Macaca thibetana thibetana. NCBI lineage: Eukaryota > Metazoa > Chordata > Mammalia > Primates > Cercopithecidae > Macaca > Macaca thibetana. The sequence goes on along the minus strand of NC_065580.1, from coordinate 26,909,709 downwards.
GGGGCACATTTTGAGGGCCACCCCAAGGGGCTGCTTTGCTGGGTGAGGCTGTTCATCCACAAAACCCATAATCTTGCTTTCACACATCCCTGGTGCACATGCAGAATTTGTGAGTGGGGGTGTGAAGTCTCACCATTGTAGTGGAGGAGAACAATTACCTAGGAGAACATTACTCAGGATTCAGGACCATGTTACTGACACTTTGGTTAGAGTATGTGTGCCTCTCTGAGCATTAGCCTCTGTCTGGAAGAGAATAATAACCTGATGATAACCCTGGCCTTGGGAGACATTATGGGTTTGAACTGTGTTTCCACCAAAGTCACAGGGAGAAGTCCTAGCCCCAGTGTCTCAGAATGTGTCCTTATTCAAAGACAGGGTCTTTACAGAGGCAATTAAATTTGAAGGAGACCGTTAGGATGGGCTTTGGTACAATATGATCTAATGAAAAAGGGAAATTTGGCCACAGAGAAATGCACAGAGAGAAGATAATGGGAAGCCACACAGGGAGAAGATGGTCATCTCCAAGCCAAGGAGAGAGATGGGGAACAGATACCTCCCTCACAGTCCTCAGGAGGAACCGACCCTGCTAAAACCTTGACCTTGACTGTCTACCTCCTGAACTACAGGATGATCCATTTCTGTCATGCAAGCTGCCTAGCTGGCAGTACCTTGTGACGGCAGCTCGGGACTCCAATAGAACAGGTGGTTGTTTGGACAAGGTAAGGGGTATAAAGGTGCGGTGCAACTATTAGCCATCACACAAATATATGGCCTATATTTTTGCCTGCCACTGTTAAGTGATCACATACTGTGTGAATTGGGGAAACTGTGCACAAAGCCTCGTACCAGTTCGTCCTCACTGTTCACTGAGGCAGAGACTTGAGTCTTTATCTTCTCTCTTTCCCCCTCTTCCAGCTGCTTCATAATCCTGATCAGCATCCACAATGGTAAAGAGGTATTGAGCACCTACTGTTTGCTCAGCCCTGAGCTGGAGGCACAGATGCCATGGTGCCACAGGTGCCATGGTGCCACAGGGGAGGAGCATGTGGAGAGAGAGATGCAGCCCTCTTTTTTATTTTAAGAGGGAGCAAGGGACTCTGGCCATGCTGGAAGAGTAGAGGAGTTGGAGGAGAAGAGACAGGACTACTTAAATTAACTCCACGGGCAGTGATTTCCTTGGCTTAGACATCCCTGGGAATGATTTTATCAATGATGATGAGTGAGGAGGAGTCTGGTGAGATCCCCATGCACTGGGCCCGGAGCGAGGTACCTTGCCTGCAGGTGCGCATGAAATTCTTCCAACTCCCGTGTAAGTGGGATGCTGAGGCCCACCACACATGTGAGGAAGGTGAGGTGTAGAGATAGTAGCCACACCTAGGTACCCAACAAACAGCTGGTGGAGCCTGGATTCAAACCCTGTTCTCTGGGTCCCAGTGTCTGCATGTTTAGCTCTTCCCTGTGTTCCTCCCTGGGTCTTCGATCCATGGCCTGTGTCCTGTTGGTCCCCCTAAACTGTGCTCCATCTTACAGCTCAGGGCTTGTTTTGGCGGAGTTCGAAGGCCTCTCTATTGTGACCTTCTTCACCTCCCCAGAGCCGGGCTGTGCCCCAACGCCCATGCAACCTCCAATCACGGGCTGACACTTGGTGAGGGTGCCACTGGTGGAACTTCAGGCCTTGCCACCGAGGCTCTTAGAGACAAAGGAAAGGGCTGGCAAGAACTCAGTCCTTCCTGACCCAGCTCCTCGGAGATTCCAACAGGACAGTCGAGCCGCAACAAGAGTCTCTGATGCAAGCCTAAGCTTCCAGGGAAGCCATGAAGGAAAACTAGGGCACCACCCAGCCAGGAGGAGCAACCAAGTCCACCCGGTGACCACTGGGTGACTGACACCACGGCTGGGCAGTTTCCGCAGGGTGTGGCGCAGCAGCCTGGAGCCTGTCCGTTTGGAGCAGGAGGCCCGACCCCGGCTTACCTCTGTGATGCGGGGGTTCGTGCACTTGCTGTTGGCACCAGACAGCTCCAGCCACCGGCTCTCCTGGGCAGGGCAGTGCTGGCGCAGGGTACACTGGCCCGGACTCTGGCACCAGCCACATGCGAAGTCTGGGTCAGCCTTGAGGCATAGCCCGCAGCTCTCGCGCATGGCTCCACACTTGTAGAGGTGAACTGCAGAGGGGAAGGGCAAGGGCAAGGGGTGCTTGGGAACGGCAGTGGGGACAGGAGGGGGCCAGAGAGGGACAAAGAGTGCAGTCCCAGCCTGGGGCAATGGGGCACAAAGGCAGCTTTGCCCCTTAGCCATTCTGATGCAAAAAACAACCAGAAAGAAAGTCCAGGCCAGAGCAGAGGGACTGAAATGGGAAGCTCTGGGAACTCTGTTCACTCAGCACTCAGCAGCCCTTCCCAGGAAGTCCTTTGCACACCACCTCCTCCCAGAAGCCACCAGCCCAGGTCAAGCTGTACAGAGCCCATGCTCAAGAAGTAACAGAGAAGCACAGATGGTGGAGAGGCTGTGAGGGAGAGGCTCAGAGGGACAGGGACAGCCACCAGGAGGCGGGGGCAGAATGACACCTGCGAGAATGCAGGGCGGCTCCTTCCCTCTCTACCCTGTCCCTTCCCCTCCCTCCCCTGCCAGGCCCCAGCCCTTCCACACCTTTATTCTGAGCTGGGTTGTCAATGTTGAAATGCCCATTCCACACGACCGTCAACTCCACGGGCAGGTTGTTGATCTCCATCCCTTCATAAGAATACTGAAGCCAGGTTGGAGAGGAGGAAAGAAGAAAGTGGGGTCACAGAGAGTTCTAGAGAGGGCCCAAAGGATTAGCCTAGGGCTGTTAAGAGCTCATGGGCTAAGGACTGGCCAAGACTGTGCCTGTGTGCCTGTGTCTACCTGTGTGCACACAAGTATGCGCAGGCACATGTGGGTACAGGTGGGGAAGTGTATATTAGAGGGAGTGGAAGATAACACAAGGGTGGGCCAGGCCTCCAAGCATGCCCCTGTGGGTGCCAGCTCAAGGAGCAGATGGGAGCAAGCCACTAGGTCATCTCCTGTGGGTCTCAGGCAGGAGGCCTGTTCCCACCCCGCTTTCCTGAGAGGTAAAACTGAGGGAAGAGTCCACTTCCTCTCGGGCTGCCCAGGGAAACCCTGGTCCCTAGGCCCTCCCAAGTCTGCAGTTAGGTTGGGGAACTCTAATTTCCAGGAAATGTCCAGGATAGGTGGATGCTTTTCCAAAGACCTGGGGAGGGGAGATCACTTCCCAGGCAAGATGGTGGTTGCAGAGACTAAGAAATGAGGGAGCTACACCTTAGGGGGATGAGAAGCTAGAAGTTAAGAGAAAAGAGGACTAGATGGGAGCTTGTTGGTGAGGGGGAAATCCTGAGGACCCTGGAGGGCAAATATGGGAATCTGGGCCTGGATGCTGCAGGTAGTCACCAGCTCAAAGCCAGGCTCACACCCAGATTCCTGTTGTGCTCCTATCCTTGGAGGGCCCCTCAGGGTCCTGCTCCCCTGCTAAGAGATAGGAGGTGAAGGGTGGAGAGAAGAGGGAAGTGCTGGCTTGAAGATGCTGGTGGAGGGGGCAGTCCCCAGGCATGATGGCCCCTAGTCTGCCTTCCCATAGCAGACCCGTCTCAGTCCCCAGAGAAAGAGGGTTAGCAGAGGAACTTAGAGCCCACCCTGGGCAGCAATTTCCAACACCTACCTGGTGATTTTCTCATTATTCCACCCGACTCTGCTCGCCACATGGGGCGGGATGGAGGAATGGAATTGGGACAGATTTTCTGCATAGCAGGGGCTGAGGCCTGGCAATTTGTTGAAAGAGGTTAGTCCAGAGGACCAGGTTTGAAGTTATGTTTGTAGAACCCATGGGCTCTTTTAATTCAAATTAGATTTGAATTAAAAATTTGGAGGGCTTCACTAGGGGGATGTTGACTGATATTACGGGAGGCTGCTGAGGCTCCCTCCTCCAAGTTGGCCGTGGCACCTTCATGGAGAGGGAGGGTGGCCACAGGACATGGGAAAACACATCTGAGAAGAATCTCAGAGGGCTACTGTTCACACCTCTGCCTCTGGGCAGGGACAGGTCTGCACCCTGTTTGTAGGAGCTTCTAAAGGAGACGTTATACTCCTCAATGCAGGAAATCACCCTAAATTCCTGAGTTACGGAATGCGCTCCCATGAGAACAGACTGTGACTTGATGTTGCCCTCATACAGCAACCGCAGGAGGACATGCCTCCAGTCACTTCGGGCCCTGCCCTAGTGTCCAGAGTTCTAACTCCCTCCCTGGCGACGTGTGCTGTGGCCAGAGAGCCACGTTTGTTGTTTGTCCCACAATGGATGCACTGCATCCCCCTCGTTGAATCTGTCTTGTGAACAATGGCTCTGGGGCCAGGGCCAGGGTCCAAGCTCACAGAGTAAAGCAAAGTTTCCTAGCCCTGCAGAAACCACAGTGGAGACTTTGATCATCACAGAACTCAATCATCAACTCCCCACAGGTTGTCTCTGCAGCTGGGTCGGGCTGGGTGGTCCTATGTTTCCTGAAAATCTCTTCTACTTTAGACTGGTGCTTCTTAGTGTGGTCTATGGACTCCTTCATCAGAACCACCCAGGGGGCCTACTAAAATGCAGATTCCAGGGCCCATCCCAGATCTGCCAGACTGGAACCTCTAGAGATGGGAGCATTTTGAGAACTACCCTGTGATTCTGGTGCTGATTAAAGAGTTAGAGAATCTCTGTAGTCTGTTAGAAGTAGGGAGGTAGATGGACTGCCCCTGTGGAGGGAGAAGGGTATAAGAGGGGGATGACCTCCCTCCCTTCCTCCCTCCTTCGGGGTGTGTGTGTGTGTGTGTGTGTGTGTGTGTGTGTGTGTGTGAGAGAGAGAGAGAGAGAGAGAGAGACAGAGAGAGACAGAGAGAGACAGAGAGAGAACTTCCAGGCTTCCAATTCCCTCCTCCAGCCACATTCAGTTTCTTCCCATCCTTCCCATCTCTCTCCTTGAAGGTCCCAGTGGGGAAAGGTGATCCCAACAGACTTCAAACTGCTGTCTGGACGACTCTGGGCAGGGCTGGCTGTTCCACCCGAAGCTGAGCACCATTTGATCACCTGGAGGCAGTGCTGGGGCGGGCAGAGCTCTGACCTTTAGGAGGGATACTGGCAGTGGCTATGTCAGGATGGGAGCCTGGCTTCTGCTTTCAGGCCTGGGTCTGGCCAAGACACAAAGTGGAAGCAGCAGGTGGTGACCAGGAGTGTGTTAGCCAAAGATCAATAAATCCTCAAGCCCCCTCTCAGGAAGGACCTGACATCCCACAGAGAGGAAGGCAAAGAATCCTACATACGTATGCATGTGAGCATCTGTGTACACAAATGTGTTTATGTGCATGCTGACTTGAGGAGAGGTTAGCACACATCTCCATGTTATCTGTGTCCATAAATGCACACGCACATAGACACACAGACACACACAGTTCCACAAAGTGGTTCTGCCAGTAACCAGCTGTGTGAAGTAAGCAGATAATCCAAGTCTTAGTTTCCCCATTGGTAAAGTGGGAATTCAAAGCAGTTCACATCTCCTTGGATTGGGGTAAGGATTCAAGATCAAGCACAGCATGCTCTGAGCATAGGATCTGTCATATAGTCTAAGCACTCAAATGTGATTTTGTGTTTTAGTCTATGTGCATACAGTTGGGGATGCTACGCAAAACTATATTCATGTTGCCTATGTTTATGTTTGTGCAGAAAAATAATAGCAGCCATGCATTGAGTGTTTCTGTGCCAGACCCTTAATATGTATGGGATGTATGCATATGAGAATGCTTCTGTGCTCTGGTATGTGTGTGTGTGCATGTGTGCAAGCATGAATTTTCTCTTTGAAGAAATTGAAAATAAAAAAGACATTAGGATCACATATGCTGGGCATTTCTTTCTCTCCCCCAATGCTGGGATCACAACTATGAAATATTAGAGAAATCATTAACCCCATGTGCTCCCCAAACCCCCCTCTGTCTCTAGGGAAGTTTCCATTGTTCCTGGAGGCTCTCTCTCCTGTGGATGACCTGCAACGTGCCTGGGGCAGGGTAGGGGAAAGGGGTGGGCATGGCAGACGGAGCCTCTCTGCCTCTGCAGACAGCTGGGAGCCTGGACGCAGGCTCCCATCCCCCAGGATCCCCCCATCTCCACTCCACTTAGCATTTATATAGCTCTCTGTAATCAGCGGGCAGTTAATCTGCACAAAGCTCAGAGCCCGGGGAGGACAGGCTCCAGGCTCCTGGAGGCTGGGAGGTTAAGTGTCTCAATCAAGGTCTGGCACACCATGCCGGGCTAATGGATGACTTTCCCCATTACCTTGGGAAAGTGTGAACCTCAGCTTCTACTTCTAAAGCAAAAATGAGACCTTGATATAACTGAGACATTCTTTCTTCCAGCCAGTCCCTTGTCCCGAGATCTAAGATATTTTGCCGGAAAGTTCTGCCATTTGGGCAAACAAATCTCAACAACCTAATGCTACATAAGAAGCTGGTATGTACCCTGTGTCCATCTCTAGTGCAGAGGGCTCTGCTGACCCCTTTTCAGCTGTGTCCCAGTAAAGTAGAAAGGGGGCAAGTTCTCTTCCTATTGCTCCCCTATTCCGGTTTTGCACGTGGTAAATGAAGGTGCCAAGAGAAAACCAGAGGCCAGCATGAGTCCGCGGAAGCTGGGCCTGGCTCCGGCCCTCACGACCAGCACTTCAGCCAGCCAGATGCCCTTTGCAGCCCACTCACTGGTGTGATTGGCAGCCTCTGAGAGCTGGTGGCCATGCACTATTATTAGCAGCACTTGACATTTTCCTAGAGCCTTGGTCTAAAGCAGGCCACGAATACCCACAGTTGCTTCCCCTCAACTGCTACCTGTGAGTCTGCTCTGTCCTCCTCCCACCAGCCCCTGGGGGCTGCAGCCATTGGCTCAAGGCCTGTCCCCGCATAATGGGGTTGGAAGTGGCTCCACCACCCCAGCCCAGTGTCACTCCCACACTGAATTTTCTTCTTTTTTCTCTGCTCTCCTCTGAGACTAATTTATCACCCACCTCCTTCTGCCATCACAAACTCATGGATTTCTTTGTTAGATCCCTTGTCCAATGCTGTTTCGATTGTTCATGGATTTAGGAAATGAAACAATTTCTTCTTCCACACAATCCTCTTTGAGGCTGATCAGACCATACTCCCAGGAATAACACCAAAGCTGGGGTAGAAAGTGCCCTTCGCTGCTGTTCTTTCTCAACCTGTGATTAGGGGTTATGTTATAAAACTGGATTCAAGTTCTCAATTTGTGCCTTACTTGCTATGTGATCTGGAGATGGTCACTTGCCCTCTCTGGGCCTTGGAGACCTCATCTGTAACAGGATTAAGTAGATACTCTCTCAGGTCTATTCTTGCCTGATGGTACCCTGTTTGCTGTAACTATGGTGGGGGAGGGTTGCTCCGATCATGACCGCAAAGATGTTTGATGGAAATCGCTTGATGGCAAGCAGCAACCTGACCCAGACCAGCATTTAAACTGGGATTCCACTGTCCCCCATGAAAAGAGAGGCTCCTGGGAAATGGCAGAGCTGAGCCCTCCAGAACTATGTGATTCCAGTGGGTCCTAGGAAGCAGAGGGGACTCCTCCTACATTCTACTGTCTGAGGGGTATCCCTCCTGTTGCCTCACTTTTTTTTCTCAGACTTTAAAATGGTAGAGAAATCACCTCTCCTACAACTAATGGTGTCAAAATTAAAAAGTCATGGAGGCAAAGTCAGCTGCGCTGCTTTGGAAGCGGTGACCTGGGGGCACCTACACCTGGCCCATGGTGGATGGGGAGGCCGCAGCTCTGAACTCCAGAGGGCCAGAGCATAGCGGGAGCCCTCCTCAGGTCCCGAGTTGGGGGCAGGGCACGGGCCAGGAGCTTCAGTCTCAGGTTCTCTCCTTGGTGAAGGGAGCCGCAGCTTCCAGGCCTCCAGCTCCAGTGCCAACAGGGGCTGGAAGTAGAACTGACCACTGTGTCCTGGGATATCAGGCTTCCAGATGTGAAATTCCCAGGGGTGGAGCTATGTCACTTGCTGATTTCTTGAGGTCCAAGGATTCAACATCTGACAAACAGACTGTGTGCACACTGGAGCCCAGTCATTCCCTTCCTTTTCCCATGGCTGCCGACGAGGATGCCAGCACTAGGTACCCCATGGGGACACCATGAAGGAGGAGACAGCACTCACCTTCCTGGTGCTGCTGAGACCCTGTTTGTGCTCTTGTTCTCAGGAGGCTCTGATTTCGCACCCATGTTTGGGGAGTTCCCTGTGATGGCTAAGGACTCATTTTGGTCAGGCAGCTCTTGGCCTGGGAAATGCTGAGGACATTTCAACACAATCTACTTCCAATTCTGGCAGTCAATAGAATGGCAGAGGGTCCCAGCGAGCTTCTTGGAAGCTAAAGTTAGTCCCCAGGGCACAAAAGAACTTCCGACCAAGGGGTCTAGAAGACTTAACTCACGCTGTTGTCTGAAGTATCTTTGTCTATTAACGGAGTCAACCAAAGCCCAGGCCATGGGTCCAGTTTTATGACACTTGTGTCCCTCTCTTGGGGAACTGAAGGCACAGCCATCTGAGGACCACAGGCTCTATCCACCCTTCTGACATCTCCAGATCCTTGGGGCAGCTTCTCTGAAGAAACAAGGCTGTTTTCCCCACCGTTTGAGATCCTCATCAGCCTTCTGCAGAGTCAAATGTGAGGCCCAGATGCAGGTCTCTTTCTATAGGGAGCGTCTTGTTTTGGAGAGAATGACTTGAGCCAAACCCTTGGGGCTGATCTGCTTGAACTGAGAATTTATGGGGAAACAGGAGGTGTTTAATATCTCCTTTGCTTGCAGGTTTAATCTGGAGTGCTGCAGAAATCTGAAAAATAGGTTGGCCGCCAGGGGAGGAGGGGGATGGGCACACGGGATGCCGTGGGGACAACATCTGGGGTTTCAGAGGTTGTGAGAGCAGCGACCAGTTCTATCCCTGTAATGCTGAGTGACCTAGGGCAAGTGTGTAGGATTCTCTGGGCTCCATTTCCCCCTGGACTACTTCCTGCAGGAAGAGTGGGGTGTCCCACGAAATCCTTTGTCTGGGACTTTCCTGGTCGTACATCACATCTCCAAATACAGACACTGTATGTAAGTGCCCAGGAGCAACTAGAAGAATATATGGGAAACAGTGTGACACAGGAGGGGCCCTCAAATCCAGGCCACCTCTGCCACTCACTAGTTGTGTGACCCTGAGCAAGTCACTTACCTTCTGGCACATTTTGGGATGCATTACCCCAAAGTGAATAGAGCTTCAGCTTCTGGGCCTACACTTGCACACACAGCCCCTTTTAAGGCCTATGTATCTAATTTTGTACTTACTATATTTTGGTCTTAAAGAAGGTCTCCAAATGGTACGTCTCACCCCACAAACCTAGATCTGCCCCTGCTTCCAGGCCTCCACTTTCTCTTTTGTGCAGTGAAGAAAAACCTTTAAAGTTTCTATGACTTGAAAATGTTCTGAATCTATGTGTCTAGTGTTTGTCTCTGAGCATCTGGGCACAAAGAAGGGAGCCCAGAAAGACAGAGAGAGAGAGACCAAAGCAGTAGCTGGAAAGGCAACATGGCAGGTGCGAAGGGAAGTGGGCAGGAAAGGTGACACACAGGTGGGGTTCACTGTGGGGTACCTAGGAATGAGGTAGACAGCTGTCGGCAGCCTGGGGGCTGCTGACCACTCATTGACAGGGCTTGGGCTTAGTGTGGATTTGCTACACATTGGGCAGGGTTTGTGCCGATCTAAGCAGCACGCTCCTGGCCAGCTTCTTCCCTTCTGTTGGTTCTTCCTGCCAATGCTTGGTCTGTCTCAGAAGCCTTCTCTGCTGAGAAACAGCCTCTTTGTAGATGTGAAGGTGGTGGGATGTCTTTGGGGCTTGTTGAGAAGGCAGGGCGCAGGGCTTTCAGAGCTTCTTAGGAAAGAGGATGGACATGAAGGTTCCTGGAGCCCAGCATCTGCCCACAAACAGGGCTCACAGCTCCACGGCTAGTCCAATATCCCTTCTAATCCTGTCTTGCATGGACAACCATCATCACAAAACATTTACAGCTAGGGCCAGGCCCTGGGTGACCTCAGAATCCAGCACGTGGCTGGGGCAGGTGTTGTGGGGCTGGGATGTGCCAGCAGGCATGGCGGAAGCAGGTGGCAGTTTTGTGCATGTTGAGGAAATGACTGCAGGGCTGAGCTGATTTGGCTCCGAGAAAATGACAGTGATGTGGGCGGGGCTGGGGCCTGGTTTGGCGGTGGGCAGGGTTGGGTGACTCACAGAGGTGTTCTGGCACTGTACGCTGGAGCTGTTGAAGCGCAGGGCGGGCACCCGCTGCTCGCTGCCCTGGATGTTGAGGATGCATTCGTAGCCACGCTGCCCAGACTGGGGCTGGGGAAGGTTCTTGGCCTTCAGCGTGATAGGCTTGATCACCTCCACAGGCACCAGGATCTTGTCCACTCGCAGCAGCTGGGGGCAGTCCTGGGGACAGAGGGCATGGCTCAGGCTGGGCAGCCAGGAAACCAAAAGAGCAAGGACCTCTGCAGACATAATCCAGATGTTCCCTGTCTCCACCCTTCCATGGACACACCCACAGGTGACCCCTGAGGTGCTCGTGCCTACCCAGTGGGCAATGCACTGAGGACAAAAATGAAACTGAGGAATCTGGGGTCCTAGTGTCATATCTTGAGGTGGTCCCCACCCTCTTTGGGTTCCCTGAATACCTTCCTTATGCAATCCAGATTCTCTGACACTCCTGTAGCCTCCTCATGGCACCCTTCTACCCTAGTAGAGACTGCCTCTGCTAGCTAGGCCTCCCCCCCGCCACTGCGGACTGATGATCTCTTTGCCTGCTAAGTTCCAGGCTGTCAAGAATTGGGATGGATAGACCATGTGAGAATCTCCACAGAGAGGCAAAGCCCTGGGCCCTACTCTGTCCCTGGAATGTGAGTCTTGACTGCAGCAGAGGGGCTGGGAGGACCTTCCCTACGTGGGCTGAATCTGATGTTTGAGAATGTTCTGGAATGGGCCCCAGAGGCTTTATAAATCCAGAAGCTTCTGACCAAGCTTTAGGATGTCCTGGCCCCAAAGAAATGCCTCTCAGAGTAGAAACACTCTGAGCTCTTTCTAGATGCTAGCAATGGGCATACTTAGCCCTGGAGCCACAGGAGCCCAGATGGCCTTTAGGATGGAGACAGTGAATCACTGGGCCCCTTTTTCCTGGGGCTATCGGCTTTGTCTAGGGAGGACTGGAGACATAAGGAGGTCAGAAGAAGGAGGGTGGGTGCTCTGCCCAGTTGAGTGGTAGGAGCTGGTGTGTTGCTGTATTCTCAGGAGCTGGGTGGAGGAGAGTCAGTATTGTAGCTCCTGCCGATGGATGTGGGCAGGCGTGAGGCCTTCCATAACACAAGCATGGCCTGGGCACCCCCTGTGCTAGGCAGGTCCCACCATCCCCCAGATTCCTCCATCTGTGGCACTGTCTGGGGCATGCCAAGACAGATGGCTCCTGGGCAGGTTGATCATCAAAAGCATGACGCACATGTTCTTTGTGAGGGTGCTTTGTCATGGGCTCACCACCAACTCTCAGCAGAGGCTTCTCTCCCCCACCTTAACACTTGTCCTCAGCAGAGTAAGGCAGAAAGGAAGCCACTGAGGAATGGTGGAAGGGAGGGGTTCCAGGTAGTTAGGCAACTGGCAGCTGTCCCTCCCAGGTCCCAGAGCAAACATGAGCCAAATATCTCCGTGCCATTACGAGCTACACCATAACAAGACTTAGGCTCGAGGGAGAAGGCTTCAGCTAGCTCTAGCACCTCTGAGCTGCTGATGAGCTCTGGAACTCTGAGCACATTTGAAACTCAATTTCCGTATCTATTAGTTGAGCGGGCCTCCAAGGCCCTGTTCATGTTAACCCATCATGATTCCATGATTTGGAGTGGTTGTTCCCTCTATGCTTTCTGATCATCCAACAAGAAAAGAGGAGGGAAAGAGAGGCAGGGGAAATGGAAGCAAGAAAGGGAGAGAGAAAGCTATAAGGGAAGCTAGGAGACAGAGAAGAAGCTGGAGGAGCAAGACCATGGTCCACAGATGGACCAGCAGTGGAGCCTTGCTTCATGGGAGTGTCCCAGGCCCATTAAACTAATCCTTCCTCCCATGCCCCTACAGGCTGCTCACACGTTTATCCTGAAGTGCAGCTAAAAGAGGAGCTGCAGATCCAGAAATTCCACTCCTGGGTTTACATGCCCAGAGGAACTGAAAACAGAGACTCAGAAATCTGCACACCCATATTCACAACAGCATCATTCACAACAGCCAAAAGGCAGAAGCAACCCAGGTGTTCACTGAGGAATGAATGGATAAACAAAATGTGACCTATTCATACAATGGAATATTACTCAGCCTTGAAAAGGGAGGAAACTCTGCTATAACATGGATGAAGCTTGGGGACGTTATGCTAAGTGAAATAAGCCAGCTACAAAAAGGCAAATACTGCAGGGTTCCACCTGTAGGAGGTCCCTTGAGCAGTCAATTTCATAGAGACAGAAAGTAGAATGGTGATGTCTAAGGGGAGGCAGGATGGGTAGTTGTTTGACGGGAACACCACCTCAGTTGGGGATGGTGATGACAGCTGTACAACAATGTGAAATGTACTTAATGCCATTGAACCGTATCCTTAAAACTGGTTCAGATGGTAAATGTTATGATATGTGTGTTTTGCCACCATTCTAAAACAATGAAGAGAAGCAGCAGGGAGGTGGGCCAGCAGGAAGAGAACAGGGGCCTTGGTCTTGGCCTTCACCTTGCGTGTGGTCTGAGGCTCTACAGCGTGTGGGTCTCTGGAGACACCAGGTAGCCACCTGTGGAGAGTCTTAGCAGCTCCATCCTGTGCCCCTACCACAGCTGCTCCCTCAGCCCCTGCTCTAGCAAGGTGGGAATGTGAGACACAAAGGAAAGAAGCGATTTGTGGAAAAGATGGAGATCAGAGCTGGAGTAGGAGGAGAGTGATATTGGCAGCTCGAGGAGAGCAGATCCTTGAGAGTGGGGTTGCTCTGAGTCCAGGCTCCACTTGACTCCACCCTCCCTCTGCCTGAGCCCTGGGCAGCTTCCCCTCCCCTGAAGCAGGAAGGAGCCTGACTCTCCCTCCTGCCACAATCCCTGGAGGGAGGTGGGTCTGGTCGCACTGGGAGTGAGAGCCAGGAGGCCCTGGAACCTCTTCCCTCAACCTCCCGCATCCACATGTTGCCACCCAGAAATGAGGCACTGAGGGTACTGGAATCTCAGAATCCTCTGACTACCCTCATGGACCCCATCTATTTTGCAAAGGAGAAACTGAGGCAAGGAGAGAAAGAAGGGCTCAGTATCAGCAGATGAGCTGGTAGCTGAAGAACTCAGATGCCAACTGCCTGAGTCACCAAGTTTCCGCCCTTCATGAAAGAGGCAAGTTCCCACCAATGGGCAGGACCACCTCAGGATGGGCTGGTCAGTCAGCAACGGTCCCTCTGAAGTCCAGGGGACTTGGAGCTGTGAAACCCTCTGGAGCTGGGCTGGAACCCTGCCTGGGGGCTGGACTGTTCTTGTCCGGGACATGGGCAGCAGCAAATGCCTCTCTCCCACATCCCCTGTAAGATTTTTAGTGAGACGTGTGATGAGTTCTCTAATGAGTCCTGATTATCAGTAGCCCCATAAAGGCCTAGTTTGCATATAAAAAGGTTGGCAGCTCTGAGAGTAAGTTCATTAATAATAATTGGAGAGGCCCAGGGCTGGGCTGGGCACATTTTCCTCTAGTAGCGCTGCTGATTGACCCCAGTGTCCCTCCTAATTGAAATGTAAAATGGCAATTTCTCCCTAGGCAACAAGGCATGAAGGGACCACTTCCACCACCCTGCCCCTTCCTCCCACCCCAGCATCCCAGATCCTGACCTGCCTTGTGCTGAGATTCCAGATACAAAATCACCTACAGATCTGACACTCCAGGGAAACTTCAGAGAAACTTTCATATTCCTCCAGGGCGCGAGCCTGAGGCCCTGTTTCATGGCCCAGGGACTCAGGGCACCCAGACCTTTGTCTTCACCTTGAAGGCTCATCACCCAGCAGGAGTCTGGCTGGGAATCCTGTAACTGTGAGAGTAAGTCTGCCTCCCTCCTCCCCACTAGTTTCAGAGTCTTGAACAAGTCCTGTCATCATTGCTTGGCTTAACAATGAATAGGCATTGAAAATTCCTCTTCCAAATGACCATTTTGGGGATTCCATAAACTAACACATATAAAGCATCTGGCCTAGAGTGAGTGGACATTCAGCAAATGTTTGTCCTTTCCTCCCAACCCAGGCTGCATCTTGTCCCTCATCTGCTCCCTTTTCCCACCTCATTTCCAAAAGACCCATCTCCCTTGCATCCTGCCTCCACGCAATTTTCGGCAAATACCCCAGCAGTTCCCACCCAACTTATTCCAGTCCTCTGGGCTTCACATCTTAGGATAAGTCTGCCTAACTTAAATAGCTGTAAGTGTCCCAAACACAAAGGGGACTGGCAGGGAGGTCCCAGTTCTGGCCACTGCTCCCCGAACGGCAGCCTCCGCTTCTGGGAAGTGGCATCGTAAAGTTGCACATTCCATGTGTCCTGAGACAGGAGATCTGCCAGCCATTTGGCCTTGGGCAAACCCCTCAAACCCTCTGGGTCTCTTTACCCATAAAATGAAGAGGTTGGTTTGGATTCGATGAATTGTGTAGTCCCTGGAATATTGTGACATCAGAAATATATATTGGTTCTTTTCCTCTGGCTGCTGGCACGGTGCTTCTAAAACCTTTGGAGTTTTCTGAATGACTGGGGGAAAAGGAGCATCTTTTGTTATTCACAGTAAGCCCTTTTCCACTATACCTGAGTTTATGTTCATGAGGTGACTCCTGGGGATGGGGGTATGTTGCCAGAGGATCCACACATGTAATTACAGGGTGGCACTTTAGCCCTCTCCTCTGGGGAAGGGAGAGGGGCTGGTGACTGAGTTCAACTGTCTACATAAAGCAGCCTCCATCAACACCCTAAGTGAAGGGGTTTGGAGTGCTTCCCCAGGGGTGAACAGGTGGCGATGTTGAGGGAGTGGTGCCCAGAGAGGACAAGGAAGTTCTGTGCCCCTTCCTACACCTTGCTCTAGGCACTGCTGCATCCAGCTGTTTATCTGTATCCTTTGCAACACCCTTTAAAAGAAACTAGTAAATGTAAGTAAATGTTTCCCCAAGTTTTGTGACCTGTTATAACAAATTATCCAATCTGAGGAGGGGATTGTGGGAGCCCCTGACTTATAACTGGTGGGTCAGAACTGCAGGGGACAACCTCAGACTTGCAATTGGCATCTGAAGTGGGGACAGTCTTGTGGGACTGAGCCCTTTAACTTGTGAGATCCAATGCTCACTCTGGGCAGGTAGTGTCAGAAATGAATTGAGTTCTAGGCTACCCAAGTGGTTTCTTGGGTAGCACCGAGGATTGAAGAATTGCTTGGTATAGAAAAAAGCCCCATGCATTTGCTGTTATGTTAAGTATAGAGAAGAACAGTTTGTTTTCCTTTTAGTCCCAGTTCTATTAATAACCCAGTTGATAATCTGGGATATAGAATTATATGATCTTTTTGAAGCTCAGTTTTCCCACCTCTAAAACGGGGATAATAATACCTGCAAAACTGGCTCAAAATGTGGCATTCAATGAGCCAATGAATGAATACTGGAGGTATGGGGGAAGTGGGCCTCTGAGAGGTGGCTCTTCACCTATCAGCAGGGACCTGTTTTAATATTTTAATAATTGGTATGTTGCAACCTGGTATGGTTGTCCAGTTGAGTAACTAGCTCTGACAGGCAGCATGGGATACTGCTGCGATTCTAATTGACATGGTTAACTTGGTACAAGCATTCAATTCAGTGTCAATTCCACTACCTCCATCCCCTTCCACATATTTTCCATGTACTATATTGTTTCAGACACACACACACACACACACACACACACAGATCACTCCCGTGTTCTAGATAAAGACACTAAGGACACTATTTACCTCACTCAGTGCCCATGACAATGATGAGCACAGTATTTTCACCCAATCACCATACCATAACTTTATCCACAGATGATTATCCAGCTTCCATCCAAAACTCCTCAAAAACATACTGCCCTTCTCTTTTGAAGGAGGCCATTTCTCTGAACTACTATTTGAAAGGGCCAGCTTTTGGAGGATGGAAAACACCTGTATTTAACGAGATTCTTTGGAGACACATGCATGCCAGAAGAACCTGACTCCCTTGGAGGCTGTTTTGCCTGTGGCTACATTCTGCAGTTCTAAGAATGCAGGGGGGTGGGGGGTGGGAAGTGGCAGTGGCTTGAGGCACAAGCACACCTTTAAAGGCCTGGCATTCAGGAGGTGACGAAGGTCAACTGTCCAGCCCCATGAACATTTTGGTCTCCACTGATAGGCACAAAATACAAATCGCACTGCTAATTGCAGAGGACAGGAACACGAAGTCAAAGTATAAAAGCGAGAATGATGACTTTCTATCCACCATGTCCAGCACGTTAGTGACTGCTTTATACAGAGGCTTCATTGCATATTTAAATAATTGAACAAGGACATAAAGAATGCAGCCTAGCTGGGAGAGAAAAGGCTGCCTTCAGGGCTGGTGCTGCCTGCAGATGGGGGTGATAGGCCCTTGAATTTATAGCCCTCAGTGTGTTTACAAAATGAGGGCTCTAATTCTCCTATTGTTACAGCAAGACTGGGGAAAATAGAGCTCTAGGAAGAACAGGGACCTGGTGGGCAGCTAAGGAATAAATGATTTACAGGTCACCTCTCCTCCGTCCAAGTCACCTCAGCCTTCATTAGTCCCAAAGACAAGCCAGCCCTAACCCCAACCAACCCCCCAAATTTATACTCACCTTCTCAGAACCACGGTGCCCAATACAAAAATGTAACGCATCATATATTTTCTTGCTGTTCCCCAAGTTTATAATGCCATTAGTGTGATCTACGACAGGCTGGTTTATAGAGAGAGCAAAGTAATAATATAAAAAGGAAATACCCATAACCTGAAGCGGGGAGGGGCAGGCAAGATTGATGGAAAGTGCAGTTGTCTGGAGGAATGGCAACCCAGTAATTGAATACCTGGAGTGGGGGTGGTGCATGGGTGGGGAGCATGTTCTGTAGCTGGATTTGCTTTTTTTTTTTTTTTTTTTCACAGGAGGGTGAAAGGCACGGCAGGTGTGGTTTTGTTCCCTTGGGTTGGATCCCAGGAATGCCTTCCCTGCAAGAAGGGAAGCAGAATTGCTAACAAAGTGGATTGGTGATTTCCCTCCAGAGTCCAGTCAGTGGTCAATGCCCTTGCTCTGCTCCTGTTTCAGGGCATGGGGCTTATTTCAGTACCAGGGGCAAGCAGCAGCCCATGAGCTAGGACTTTCTCGGTCTTGTTGGGTCTTCAGTCCTGGAGAAGACTTGATCCTTTTGATACCAGATTTCATCCTGGCTCTGAGTTTCTTTTCAGGGGTGTTGGGGTATTAGGGAATGTTGGGAGAAGCTTTCAAACACAGTTTTGCAAATCAAATAGAATTCATTTTGCCTCCTCTGATCTTACAACTATTCTCTGGAGTAGGCAGGCTGGTTGAACTTCAAGAGGAGAGGCGTTCCTGGGAGCCTCCTCGGCGAGCCTGCACACCTCGGGGCCAGATGTGCTTCACCCTCCTTGCAAAGCCTCTCTAGTCCAGTGCCCAGAGAATACAGCTTCAGCAGCAGCTCACTTTGCTTTTCAGTTTAGATGAGAAAAAACAACAAAATAGTCCATCAGGGACAAATTCTTGCCAATGGATTTGCTTTTGCAAGGAAGTTCACCTTTGTTCCTCAAGCATCATCATTAAGTGTGTGTGCCTGATGGGAGGTCCAGGTTGGCCTGTGGAGGAGCTGGGGATGGATTCTGAAGCCACCTGGGGACCAGTGGCTGCTGCTGCTCAGTAGAGGGGTGGGCATGGCTTTGTTAATGGCTACCCAAGGCTCTGGCAGCTGATCTGAAGGCCCAGGGCTGTTATCACAATGCCATCATTAGTTGAAACAAAATCATTCCTTGTAACTGGAATATAGTTACCATAAACAGCATATGTTATTGGGCATTCTATTTCTAATAATTGTAATTATAGTGGAATACTTGCCATTAATATAATAACAACAACGATTGACTAGCTCTCTGTTCCAGACCAATAACTTCACCTGAATGCATTCTTTGTTCAGGGGGGGAAAAAAAAAGGTAATTCAATATCCCTGATAGTCAACAAAGCTACTGTTGAAATGGAAGACACACAGATGAAAGCATTCCTGAGATGCAAGATGGTGCCGGGTAGATGAAAAGCCACCTGTCAGCCTTACTCTTAGCTAACAAAAGGACACTGTCTGCATCCGCTCACTCAAAGGGTAAAAGGAAATGAAAACCCCAGAGATTTCCAGAAGAGTCACCAGGGCCTGGGTACACCTTCATTCCAAAAGGGTGGGCCTTGGGCTGGATGTTCAGTGGAACTGCAGGTCCTGAGGGTATGGGTCACCCTGTTAGGTAAAGATGTTTGATCTAAGCCTTGACTTGACAGTCACCCTATAATTGCCAGCCCCCTGACCACTTTTTGGGCATGGATTTATCTTGGGGACTTTCCAGCTTCTTTCTACTTACAATGACAGAACTTTAGAGATGATGTAGACCAATGGCCTCATTTTACAGATCTCTAAACATAGATCTCCATAGATCTTCTTCACCTTTAAACCTCTCACAATGCCTTGAGTATGGCTGAAATGCTTAGGGTAATGAAGAATGAACAGTTAAATCATAACAAAACTTCAGAGTATCATGCTGTGAGTAAGCTCTTCCCCTAGAGTAGTGACAGCACACAGGTGTCTGGAGGCTTCCACAAAATCACCATTTAATTGGGTAGTTTTCTTTTTACCCCTAACTCCTGCTACTATCTCTTCCCAGAAACATATATGGTAATGTTCCACATAAGCATGCTTCGGTCAATGACAAACTATATATAGGACAGAAGTCTCATAAGATTATAATATTGTAATTTTACCATGCTTTTTCTATGTTCAGATGTGTTTAGATACCCCAATACTTGCCATTGTGTTATAATTGGCTGCAGTATTCAGTACAGTTACCTGCTGCACAGATGTGTAGCCTAGGATCAATAGGCTAGGCCATGGAGCCTAGGTGTGCAGTAAGCTACAGCACGTAGGTTTGTGTAAGTACACCCTATGATGTTCGCACAATGACAAAATTGCCTAATGACACATTTCTCAGAGGGTATCCCCAACAATAAGCAGCCCATGACTGTACATTGCTAAAATAAATACATGTAGAATGTAAAATTAGAGCAAACAATCAAACAACAACATAAAAAAATCCTCATATTTACACTAGCAGCCAGGAACTGTCTTTTGAGTTCTGAGGACAATGACCTCCTTTCACTGACCCCAAGTGGCTGGAGTCAGTCAGTAGTCCACACATACTTCTTTACTTGTTTCCCCTTTGCCACATTCACTAGGAAGATGCTACAACCACCATCACCAGGTGGCCAACTCTGGTTCACCTCTATGCTCACATTCAAAATGGCCCTGGGATTGAGCTGGGTAGAATGCAACCTCCAAGCCTGGACCAGAAGCACCCCAGGAGAGCTTCCTTTTCTTAGAATAAATAAACATCCAAGGTAAAGAGGAGCCAAAATGTATTCCATGTGATAAAGGAGGCATGGGCGATTCCAGGCTACCTCAGAGCCACTCCCTGCCATGGCCTGCCAGGCTCACCATACCATGGCTCATGGGAAACGGAGAGGATGTCGGTGTGGCAGCAAGAGCTTAGTACATACAGCTCCATATCCTTCTCTGGGCCATTTCCTCCAGACTAGTTCCTTTCTCTGGGGCCCTGGCATCCCATCCTCTGAGATGCTGTGAATCTGTGGCAGTCTTTGCTTGTGTCAGGTGTTGAGGGGTGTCCCAACTGGCTTGGAGTCTGGGTACTTGAAGCCATCATTCCTCTAAAATCTCTGCATTGCCCTGGGAAACACGGTGGGCTCTTATTTTATTCTTCTTCCCCCACCCACTTTTTTTTTTGGATACAGGATCTTGCTCTGTTGCCCAGGCTAGAGTGTAGTGGCTTGCTCGTGGCTCACTGTAGCCTCAATCTCCCAGGCTCAAGCAATCCTCCCATCTCAGCCTCTCAAGTAGCTGGGACTACAGACATGCAACACCATGCTCAGCTTACATACCTACTTATTTTTACTTTTTATAGAAAAAAATAAAAATATTTTTCTACTGGGGAGAGTTTACTATGTTGTCCAGACTGGTCTTGAACTCCTGGGCTCAAGTGATCCTCATACCTTGGCCTCCCGAAGTGCTGGGATTACCGTGCCTGGCCTTATTTTATTCTCTTCTGGTTCTTTTTCCCTCTTTCTGAGCATCAGAAGGAGGCTCCTCTTCTATACTTAAAAGAAAGAAATTTGGTACAAGAAGAGCAAACAAGAAAAAAAAAAGCAGAAATTCAAAAGCTTCCTGCAAGATAATTAAATGATTAGAGGCCTTCAGAATCCACCAGCTAGCTCAATTGTTTTTGCTTTCAGTTTACTCTTGGGCCTGTCCGCACATAGAACCTCTGCCAAACACGGCAGTCTGGAAAGCTGGAGAGAAGCTGAGAACCACTTTGTCTTAACTCCCATCAAATTATTTGCAGGTTTCAGACCAGAACAAGAAAAGGATTCTTTTCACATCCCTGTCCCCAGCCTTGGTGGGTCAACCAGTCCTTCTGCTCATGAAACCACACCCCAAGACAGGCCCAGCCAGGCTGATGAGACTGTACAGCCTTTTATCAAGGACATTACCTTGCTGTCTGACTCACATCGCTCTTATTACCTTTATATCCATGTCGTCTTTTTTAAAGTAGAGAACTGACACATAAGTATGAGATTCACACTCCTACGTAAAATCCAAGATGCAACCACTCTCCTCCCTTTCCCTATAAAGGGACAGGGTCTCTTTTCCTGACTGTGAATCCATAGTAGCCATTTCCAGGCATGAACAGATTCCCATGGAGAGGCAGTTGGTCTTTTGTCTGAGGCTTTCATAATCTCTTCTTGTTTTTGTCTGAAACTTGTAAGGAACTTCATGGGAGCTGAGACAAAGGTTTTCAGCCTCTCACCAGCTTTCCAGACTAGTGTATCTAGCAAAGGTTTTACCTAGCAAAGAGGCCCAAGAATAAAATGCAATCAAAACATTTGAGCTATGTGGAGCCTTCCAAAGGTCCCTAGTCATTTCATTATCTTAATGAAGGTTTTCCAATTTCTACTCTTTCTTTCTTGTTTGCTCCCCTTGTCTGTTACTCCATCATGACCATCCTCTCCCTTGACAACATCTCCACTCCTTGCTTTTACTTCTAAAATGAATCACCTTTCTTACTGTCCACCTATAGAACTCCTGCTCAGCCATCAAGACTTGGGAAAAATGGGATTTGGGTCTGGATTTTCTGATGGCTAAGCACAATGCAGTCACACCCACCGTGCTAGGGGAGCCCCATGCAGCAGGTGTTAGCATGGGTTGTATATTGACCTTCCCTTTCAGCCTCAGATAAAAGAGAGCTTCTCTCCTGCCATGAGGGTTTGGCCAAAGGTAGGATTCTTAGTGGGGTAAGAGTCTGGAATGGGGAGGGCATTTGATGGGCCTGTATGTTCTCTCAATGCCCCTCCTTCCCCCTCCCCCCACCAAATCCCCTATGCTTCTTGCACCTGGACAGGTCCCTTCTCTCACAGCTGTGGTGCTGGCCACATGGTCATGACACCTGTGTGGTGTGTAAAGGGGTCTGAAAGATACACCCAAGACTAGGGGTGGAGGTGAAGGTGCTGGAGCCTGCTGAGTCCAGTGCTGGCTGAGAGAGTGCAAGAAACACCGTCATGTTTGAACAACAGACTTTTCCAGAGGTATACCTGTTATCCCTGAAGTCCTTGCCCACACTCTGACATTCTAAGAGAGATAACAGCATAGGCAGAAAGTATTTTTGGTGCAGTGATGATGAATGTTCAAGAAGAAAAAAACTTCAGAGGAAATAGAAAGGTCACATTTTAGCCTACAGTATCTCAGTGATTCTTCAACCTGGTCCGAGCATCAGAACCACAGGGAGGGCCTGTTGAAGCCCAAAGGGCCTGTTGAAGCCCAAGTTGCTGTACTCTGTCCCCGGAGCTTCTCATTCAGTTGGCCTAGGCTGGAACAGAAGACTCTAACAAGTTCTCAGCTGATGCAGATTCTGCTAGTCTGGGAACCATGCTTTGAAAACCACTGCTCTAGCTCACAAGTTGACCATTTTTTTATTCTCATCTCTCTCCCTTTTACTCAACTTGCCCTCTTTGGGGGTCTCAGTTCTCCTCTGTCAACAGTGCCCTGAGGAATAGCTGAGGAGTCTGGACACAGTCCTGCTGTGTACCCACAATTATTTCTACGACACACCAACACACCCATCTCTTTGGAATCTTTCTAGGACCCATCTGGTGTGTGGAGGATCCTTCTTGCTGGAATGACCTGGAATACACCTTTGTCTATAACAGAACCTCCAGGGCTGATCCAGAACCCACAGTCCCAGCACAGAGTTTGGCATATTTCCTGCTTTTATAAAGTGGACCCTTAAGAGCCAGGAGGAAGGGGGTGGTCCTGCACGGTTTTCCTTTGGTTTCTCCTCTTAAGGGAATGTCTCTCTTCTGTGTCCCATGCTCACAACAAGAGGCACTCACCACTCTGGCTGCCAGGGACCTACCTCGGGCAGCTTTACTCGGCCTTCCTGGAAGGAGCAAGTCTTGGGGTCATGGGTGCAGACATGCCGGTATTTACACCAGTGGCAGCGGTATGGACTCTCCACGCAGGACAGGCACCTGGGCACAGAGGAAGGGAGGCACAAATCTAAGAACCTGGATGAGCCCAAAGCAGAGGGCCTGACTCTCTAGGATCTAGCAAAACATTTTTAGTATTAAGAGAAACCACCATGAAATGCGCAGCAAGGGCAGATCTTATGCACATCTATCCCTTTACTCCCCAAGACCTCAGGAAGCTAATGGTCTCTGGTTTCCTTTCTTTCCCATATGTAGCTGACAACCCTGGTCCCCCAAGGCCAAATTAGCCCTCCTCCATCTCCATGGGATAATATCCTCCTTTTCAAAAGAGGGAATGATAAGGTCTGGAGTAGAGGGCTTGTGTAGAGAGACCTAAGAATTGAGGCAAACAAAAGATTAGGTTTGTATTCAAATGGACTCTGGGTCTCTGCTGCTGAGAAGCCACCTGGACCTTGCCTCATGAGGAAGTGACTGAGGCTGCTTGCTCACTATGATGGCTCCTCCGTGGTTGGCAACCCCACCCCTTACCTTTACCCCAGGAAACCAAGGCAATTTTATAGGAGCTCCTGATTGCTTAAAAGCTCAACATGGTTCCTTTTTCCAAAAACTCAAATGCCTCTCCATACAGGCTATGCCCTTCACGGTGTCGATGACCACTGCCCCAAACGCAGGTTTGTTGCTTTGGCCATGAATAGGCCACACTTTCCCCACAAGCCATCCCTCCCTCCAGAGCACCATTTCTTCTTTCCACCACCTGACTACCTGCTTGACCAAGGAAGAGCTGGTCACCCTGGGCCCTTCTCCCGTGAATCTCTTGGTTGAAATCTCTGGGAAAGTCCTGGCCATCTCACCATTACCTGTCCGGCTCCTCTACTAGTCCGTGGGCCATCAACTCTTGGAGGGTAAGGATTGAGTCTTTGTGTTGCATTGATTTTTGACTCCACCGTGTCTAATGAGTAACACATTCCCTTGCACATAGGAGATGCTTAAAATCATTTTATGGGCTTAATGGAAGCTTCACACATGATTTCACCCATTTACTCTGCTTCCCCAGAGGGGAAAGAGAGGATGGAGGGATTAGGCCACCGAGTGATAAAGACAGGGACAGCTCTGTCTGGTAAAGACAGGGACAGCTCTGTCACAAGAGGCAAAAGTAGAGTCCCAGGGCTAGAGCAACTCATTTTTGTCTGGGAGGGCTGGATGCCTTCTTACTTGGGGCCCCAAAGAGAGCTAAGCTTTAGACTCACAGCTGCCATAAGCAGACCAATAGACCCTAAAATTCCACCAGCCTAGATCCCCAAAGTGTCTCTTGTCATGTCATGCATGGATTGCAAAACAGGAATGTGTTAAAGCAAGCAGGGTTTTTTGAGGTCAGGTCCCACGGTTTGCTCTGTGGAACTCTGGGGATGCCATGGAGCTCCTTTGGAGAATGTGTAGTTTTGTGGAGCTCTAGAGGGGTTCCAGGCCCCCCAACCTTTAATTAGAGAAGGTCCTGCTTCCATCTATTCTGTATACTGGGCATCTACACCTACTTTCAGTTTAGGTTTCTATGGTGAAAAGAAAAACAGACTGGCCCATTCACAACCTGGTCCAAACCCATCATTTGATAAAGAAAAGGTAATATAATAATAGCAAGAACATGTGGTGCCTAAACACTGGGCCAGACATGGCTCTAAATGCTTCTTCTTAGCATGGCCCTTTTACCCTTTGTGGCTGTCCTATGGGGTAGGCAGAGCTGATATTCAGGGCTAGCAGCCAAGCACAGCATCCCAGCCAATGACTGCTCTGATGGGACAGTGCTCCTGCCATGTCAGTTGGTAAATATTTGCGTGACGCCCTGGGAAGGAGCACTATGATTTCCCTGTGGATAGAGGACACTGGGGCACAGAATGGTTGACCTTCCCAGTTGGTCCAGCTGCAGAGCCAGAGCCTCTGCCCTCCCCACCTGCCATTGGAAGTTGGATGCTTAAGTCAAACAAAGCTGGAGCTGGAGCTGGAATCAGTCTTCCTGACCCCTGAGCCAGAATCTGCCCACCCCATACCTTTCTGCCTCCCTTTGGCCCCTACCAGACTGTCCTCACCTAGCCTGAGGGGCCTGTGGGGAGCTGAACATGCGATTGAGTGGTTAGACCACTTGCCCCTGTCCTGGATACACATCAGGGCCTCTCTCCCTCAGATCCATCCTCTGCCCATGGAGCTTGCTCTCTGTTCTTCACATGGGATGCACCACCCCACAACAGATGGTGGAGATGGAATTGAGTTAGAAGGACTGATATCAGGGAAGATGTATGCACTAGGGATGTGGAGAGCCCCACTCCCTAAGTTCTCACTCTCTGCTCTTCTAGTCTCTTTCCATTAACCCTGTGGGTACCAGAGGAGAGAGGGTGAAGGAGGTCTCCTCTGGGGCTTCTAAATGGTGACTCCCTGGGAACAGTGATGGGGTTTTCTGATCTTTGGATGAACCTTGACCCCAGGAACAGGAAGTGGGGTAAGGCAGGGGCCACTTACGAATTGTGGACGCTGCAATTGTAGAAGACAAAGCTGGTGCTGGCGAAGGTCATGCCAGTCTCCTTTGACTTGAGCTGCAGCTGTACGACATGGTGGTCCCCTACGAGGAGAGACGGCTGAGGGGTCGGGGAATGCTGAGGCCCCAAGCCAAGGATTCCCTGACCAGTGACACATGCTGGAAAAGGGAGCCTGCTCCCCAGGGTGCTGTTGGCTTAACAGGGCTCTGACCCAGCAGACCCAGTCCCAGGACAACCCTGAGAGCAGCTGCAGAGGGCAGTTCTAGTCTGTTCTCCCTGCCCACCATATCACTTCCCCTCTTCCACGTGTACACATACAGATGCATACTGCCAGGAATTCAAATGTGCATTCACATGCATGATATCCTGGCCAGACTCACAAAATTGATTCATAACCAGAAGAAACACATATGTAGACTTCTAGGAATGCTGCCACAAACTGCATAAGAGGTTTTGCATGTATGTGTGTGTATGCATGAGCTCATTCCCCATCTCTGTAAAGAGAGCCCCTGTTCTGACACTACCTCCTCTGGGGGCGCTCAGGGTTCCACCGGTGTGGGAGACCCTGGAATCCTCAGCTGGCGCCAGGGAGGAGCTGCAGCCCATGTTTAATTCACAACCCTGACCTTAGGCCCCCACTTCAAGCCTTGTTCTTTGTCTTCCCTGAGAGCCTCATTAATCAATCAGCTCTGAACAAATGTGACAAGCCCAAATGGGAGGGACAACATGGAATCAATCTGCCCAGGCTGGGCCTGTCCCTCACCAGCATGGAGCCTCTGCCCACTGCTGTCTTTCCCAGGGCAGCTTGATCCCAATAACAGGAAGCTCTGGGGAGACCCGGGAGGGCAGAATGGGGAAGGCAGTGGTCCAGGGTCAGAGACCGGCCATGTGAGCATCCCTGCATCTGCTCAGTGGCCTCCTCCACTGACCTGCCAAGCTAGTGGAGCAGGTTGAACTTAACCGTTGTCCTTGCCTGCTCCTCCCCACCCTCTCTGCAGCTGCTCCTTGCCCAGGATGAGGGTGACTCTTGGGGGCTAACCTAGAGCTGAGACAGAAGGGCTGTAACAGTCAATGTCAAGGACAGCGGAGGGAGATTTCATCCCCCTCTTCCCATAACACACCCACCAACCCATGCCCCTTCCTCTGACTCTCCCCTGCCTGTAGGTTCCCTCAGTCCCCCCACATCTGTCCTAAGTTCTCATCCAGCCAGGAGGAAGACATGCCACTCAGTTGTGCCTCCGGGATGCTCACCGTTCTCTGTGATGATCCGGGGCACCTCCTTGGCTGCAGGGGAGTAGCACTGGATCTGATTGCCCACCACCAGCCCATCCATCTCTGACAGGTCCTCAAAGGTGCAGTTGACGCCAGCTGACAGCTCCGGGACATTGTAAGTCTCCAGGACCAGCTGTGAACAGCCAGGCAGGGGAAGAGAAGGAGGAGGGTGAAATGGGAAAAGGACAGGTATGGAATAAAAAAAGAAAGTGGGAGAGTGAGAGAGATCACAGGCAAAGCAAAGACAAGCAAGAGGCAATATTAACATGGAGAAGAGACTCAAGTTATTAGGAGAGCAGCACAGAGGCCGTGGTGAGATGCAAAGAGACAGAGACAAAAGAAACCTCATTAGGATCTAAATGGATTTGGCCCCAGGAAACAAGAATGCTTAGGGGATTTTCGTGGTGAGAGAACATCGGACAGGACTGAGGTGTGGCTGATGGAGCACCTCTTCCATTAGGCCCTATTTTGGAAAAACAGAAATACCAACCACCAAGTGCCCAGTGCTAGAACTTGGAAGTCACCTGTGCACTTTTCTCTCTCTCTACATGCATCTTTCCCATTTTATAGTTGAAGATATCATTCCCAACACCTTTTGTCACCTTTGATCATTTTTGGTGCTGGTGCTCCCTGCCTTTCTACTCTTTATGAATAGAGTCTCTTCCCCAATAGTCCTGTCCCTGTCCCCTTCTTGCATCCCCCCATGGACACTTAATTCTTTGATATCCTGCACCCTTCTCTCAAGCTGCTTCTGCTGGCCAGGCTTGGCCCAGTCCTCCGGAGAGGCCTTGGGCTAAGGCACTTTTTGGTAGGAGAGAGTTTTCCTTGCATCCCTGGACCCTACCCCAACCCCCATAACTCTTACCAGCACGTTGTACTGAGAGACAGAGATATTGTTGGGATGGACTGTCAGCCGGACACACTGCTTCATCTCTGAGGCAAACCTGCGGGGCTCCTTGGACCGCTCACACCGCTCCTTCCGGGTGCAACTAGGAAGGACATACCCTCGAGTTACTCAGGAGGTGGCCACTTGGTCCAGGGAGGTCCGGATGCTGAGGTCAGGCATTTCCAGCAGCTCCCAGTATGTGTCCAAACTCAATGCGCCTGCAGCTAGACTTTTTGTGTCCTTCCTCAAGCCTGGTCCTCCTCCATCATTCCCAAATGTAGAAAAGATGGCAATTCCAATCACTTCTTGCCAAAGGCAGAAACTTGAGAGTCATCCTAACTCGACTCATCCTCTCCAAACTCATATAAGGAATTGCACGGTTCTGTCTATTCACCCTCTCTGCACATCCTTAGGCCTTGCCATTCTCTTCCCCTCCTTAGGCAACCTGAGATTTGTTTTCTTCATATAGAAAATACACCTCCTTGCCTTTGAACATGCCAGTTCTTCTGTTGGGCTTCCCTCTCCTCACTTCTCCACCTGTCCAGTTCCTACTTTTTCTTCCAGTCATGGCTCAAGATGCACCTGCAATCTCTCCTTCCCACCCTAGGCAAAGTGAAGAGCTTCCTCCTAGGATCTCATAGCACCTTGGAGTCTCCTACTTTAAGAAGTCTGGAACTTCTTAGATTATATGACAATTATTGGGCTAAGTGCAGCCCTCTTCTACCAAGTAGGAGCTTCTCAGAAAAAAAGCAGCTATGTTCGATTTATTTTGGTATCCCCTCATGTACGCAGGTGGGAGAGAGGGAAGGAAGGATCAAAGGAGCTAAAAACTGTAGTTAAAAGCTTGCTCTGGATCAGAATCCTGGCTCTATCTAAGGTTTGCTGTTACTCTTCAGTGCTCTGTGTTGTACAAAGTGTATGGTGTCACAGGTGGACCATGACCAGTGTGACCTGGGATCTTGCAGTCCTAGCTGATGAAGGTTTGTGAAAGATGCATGTGAAAATCATGGACCTCCCCCAAATGCAAGCATCACTTGAGGTCACTGCATGGAGCTATCTGAATTTCAGGGAGCAGTATTTAATCCAACTCAGGTGAACTTTGTGGACATAGGGCTTCACCAAGTGGTCATGATTTGGAAACTGGACTACAGATTTTGTTGTGGGGTGGGGTCAAGCAGGGTCCTCAAGAGGGACAAGATGAGAGAAGATGAGAGCAGGGAAGTCACTCCAGAGTTGCTGATCTCTTTTGATTAAAGAGATAAGATTTTGCAGAGGAAGGAAGATGTCAGGAGCTGTTGCAGGGCAGGAGGGAGCCCCAGGCAAGGAGTTTATTAGGACACAGAACAGTCAGGGATAGGGAATCTACATGGAGAGGGAGCCTTGGGGACGGAGACTTGGGGAGGGAACAACTGTCTCAGGAAGCAGACAGGTGTGGTGTGGGGCAAGGAGATGAGGGAAGGGGGCACCTGGATACCCTGAGCTGCTCTTGGGGTAACTCGGGCTTAGGGAAAGCTATGGGGGTTTCTCCTCCCACTTTTGGCCACAGCAAGAATGACAGCCTGGGTGGAGAGCCTGAGAGGAGAATCTAACAAATGAAGGAAAAATCATTGAAGGCCATGGACTGAAGCTGTTCCTCTAAGGATGGGATAAATGGAGCAACACAGGGACAGAACACAGGACTTCAAAGTAGATTGGATGTGCAATGCGAAAGTGAAAAACAACCCTGAACAGTACATTCATGGCTGCGAGGTATGAGCGCTTATTAATAGGCACATGATATGGGGTTTACATTGCCTAGCGTTTAAGTCTCATGACAATGCTGCAACAAACCCCACCTTGTCAGGACGTGTTGGGACACAGATGCACCCTGCAGCCTGTGCTCTACTATGGAGCTCTACCTCCTGAAACTTCCACACTGAGGAGTGAGGGGCTCTACCCCTGCTGTAGACTAAGCCGGTTCTCCTCACCATCCTGGTGCCCTCTTCGTGTCCTTAGGGCAATTCAAACATTTTCCCCTCAATCTTTTTGTCTAGGTTAATCGCTGTTTTTGCCTGGCACTGGGATGCACTTTGAGTGTTATTGCAACTTGTTGGATGAAGATAAATTCTCCAGGGTGCTTCTAGGAAACACCCTCCCAGGAGTGAAGGATCAGGCGTGAGTGTGGTCACCCCCATGGCACTTCCTTGCTGCTCCAGCTGACCGATGGCAACAAGAGTGTCTGCCTAAAAGACTTGGAAGTTAATTTACCAGGCCAGCTCCTCTGCAAGGACTCCATTACCTTAGGCCATTAAGCTAATGTTATGGACTTTTCCAGAGTGTCTGCACTGACATCGCTATTAATAGTGTTATTACTCCCATTAACAGCAGACCCAGAGAGCTAGTACGGGCTTAAATTATTCACTGACTCCCCAACTTTGAAGTTCCTATTTCTAAGAGCAATCAGTAGGTCTGAAAAATGCCTTTGATTAAATTATGAAGAGAGGGAAAAGCAGAGCTGTTTCCAGGCCAAACATCACCTGGAGTTACCAAATAGAGGTTCGGATAGAAAAGACAGGACTCCATCTCTCTTCCAGGGGCAGGGAGGGAGAGGTGGCACACAGGTGTTTGCTTGGGGGATCTCAGGACAAGTTCTACCTGCAGTGCTTGCTGCTTCCAAAGTTCATGTGGTTGCGTCTTGTCACTGCTCCTGAGAGTGACAAAGGAACTACTCATCACCTTCCCCCAATTTTAGGTTTTATAGGGAAGTCACCTGTAATTTACAATTTTAAATATCACGTTTAACTGTATAATCTTGGGCAAATTACTTAACATCTTGGTGCCTCAGCTTTCTCATCTATACAATGGGGACAAAACAGTAGCTACCTAATAAGGTTATTATGAGGATTAAATGAGATTATGTGAGTAAAGCATTAAGGACAGGGCATAGCTCATAGTAAGCCCTCATAAATGTTAGCTAGTATTATCATCTTATCCTTTCTCTGACATCCTCATTTGACCTCTCCAAACTGTAGCTGATGCAGAACCACAGATTTATTTTATTTTTTTATTTGCTATTTATTTTTAGAATGAGTGTTTTTTATTTTTATTTTTTGAGACAGGGTCTGACTCTGTAGCCCAGGCTGGAATGCAGTGGCATAATCTCAGCTCTCTGCAAACTCCACCTTCTGGGCTCAAGCCATGCTCCCACCTCAGCCTCCCAAGTAGCTGGGACTACAGGCACACGCCACCATGCCCAACTAACTTGTATTTTTTTGGTAGAGACCGGTTTCACCATGTTGCTCAGGCTGGTCTCAAACTCCCGAGCTAAAGCAATCCACTCATCTCCACCTCCTAGAGTGCTGGGATTACAGGCGTGAGCCACCATGCCCAGCCCAGAGAACCACAGATCTTCTCCATGACTGGCCCTTGGGGCAAATCAAAGACAAAAGAAAGGCAGGACTGCAGCACTTTTCCTCTTAATAAAGGAGAAGGACAGCCCAGAGACCAGGAGAGAGAAAAGAGTGAAAGAATGGTCTGGATCATAGCTCTGTTTTCTTAATAGCTGTCAAAGGGTATTGAGAACTCAGCTATCTTAGTGGAAAGTCAAGTGTAAGGTCAGAGCCAGAGATGTTTTGACATTTCTACTATCCTCCAGGACTCATGAGGGTGGAGGCTACAAATGTCCAAAAGCACAGACAACTGACCTTAAATATGATAGGATAATGGAAGGGGAGGCATGAATTCCTGCTGGTTTCTTCTGGGGTCTGTCAAGGGAATGGACTTCTGCTTTTCTAGGACTGTGATTCCCAACAGCCCAGACCAGAGCTGGAAACCAGAGCAAAGTGTTAATTCATCACCTGAGAGGCAGGGGTAGTGGCTTAGATGTTTCCTTCCAAGAGGCTTCAGGTACTCCTAAAGCATGTCCCTCAGCTCCACTGTACAGGCCCCTTGACATGAAGGAATCCCCTGCTTCATCCGTTTCCCAGGTAGGAAAACAGGAGCTGATATGAATTTAGATAGTGCATATGCTGTGTGACTTGGAGTTTTCTGACATTCTTCTCTGCATGCCAATGTCACTCCTGCTCCAAATACAAACCTTCAGATGGCCAGCAGGAAGCTGACCCCAAGACGATACATCAGACCCCCAGAGCTGGAGTCCCTCCCTGCTAACCTCCTCTGACCTCTCTTCCTCATTCCACTTCTCTGCAGTTCATCTTCTCCAGCCTCAGATCAAAGGTGCAAAAAGCCCTTGGGGAGAAAGGCCCTAGGGCCCCTAGAAGGGGTTATTATTCAAGCCAGTGGTTCCAATGAGATTATCCTCTCTAATGAAGCAGCTACCTCCGCCCTCCCCTAAGCCTGAACTTTCACTGCTGGAGAATTCCCAGCCAAGTGGAAAATTAGAAGGGAGAGGAATGAAGGAAGGAAGGGGGTGAGGGAGGGGGAGAGAGGTGGTGATTAAGTGCTCTAGAAATTAATTCCCAAATACAGCGATAGAAATATTAACTCCCAGTGCCACTGGCCAGGCAAACAAATTTCAATTTGGAAACAGGGCTATCTGTGAGTCCAGCCTGAGTGAGCTTCCAAGCTTGGAGAGGCCGATGCTGGTCGATCTCCCTGGGCTCTCCAGCATGTTTACCAGGCTTAGACATCAGAGCTTGCTCCTTATTTCTCCCTGCGGATGATCCCCAATCCTTAACTTTTTACATTGGCCATGACCTATGCTTAAGGTGCGCCATCTGTGCTTAGAATTGAGAAGATTGAAAAAGAAAGGGGGTAGGGGTGAGGGCCTTCCCCAGTGGACCTAATAGAAAAGTTAAGAGAATTTAGAATGCCTACTCAACTAGATTATTGGAAGCTTTGGCCATTGTCATCACATCTGGGGACACTGACAAGGGAAGAGACTATAATTCCTAATTCAAAATCCTTGTCCTCCTTGAGAATGACCACAGTAATGGATAGATGTGCGTGACTTGGAGGAAGTGGAGTAGCTAGTACAGGGTCCTTCCTAGGCAGGTGGATGTGAAAGAGGTTCCTTATACATAGGGGTAGACCAGGTGAGTCCTTTCAATGTTACAATTCTAGGATCCAGTGACTGACACCATGGTCTCATGGAACTTGAAGTATTTGGGTTGTGCCATGTAAATACTTAGGATGAATCCCAAGAGAGGAAAGCCCAAGGTTCTACTGTAATTTTCCCTCTGCCATCAGTTGCTGGCAAATGGACCCATGGTCCTTTGCCATCTCTAAAGACCCAAAATTAACCTAAGAAGCACCTGAATCAGATTTATCCATGCCTCCCCTACAGGAGGAGGGAATAGAACTTAGCAGAAACCAGCAGGTTCAGGGGTTGAGTGGAGGCCCAAGAACCTTTCTGGGCTTATATGGCAACCAAGGCATCCTGTCCCACCACAGTTAGCTCAGATCACGGGCTTGCAGCCTGCATTGAGAAGCCATGTTCTGTCTGCCCTGGGTCCCTGACTGGATTCTGACCTTGGTAGCCATGCTTTGAATGAACAATCTACTGAACAAAACCTTAGATGAGAGGTACAAAGGACCTGGAAATGTTCGTTTTTTCCAGATGATCTCAAACCAAACCAAATTACATGTAGCAGTAGCCAAAAGAGAAAGTGAAGTTGGCTTGTCTTTTTTCTTCATCAGTGGCTAGCTCTATTAGGGCCTATTAATTTTCTACTAAGATTGAGGAGAGGTTAGGAAAGAACAGGTGTGGAGCAGAGCAGGAGTGGAGGGAGGGAAAGGGAGGGAAAGGCAGGAGAAGGGAAAAAGGAGACAACAAAGGCATCGCCGCAGGCGAATCCATTCTCTTTCTAATCCAGTCAGTAAAAAGGAGAACACTGCCTATTACCTGAGACACATTCCAACGATGACTCCAGTTGATTCTCATCAGTTTTACACTATACTTTATCCAACAGCCTGGTGTCTTCATTTCCATTAATGTCACCAAGTCCAGTAGGCTTGGTGCAGGGAAGCACTTTGCTCTGTGCAGGCTGGGCTGCTCCATCCTATGTGGCCCAGTGCAGCGTGACTGAATGCAGTGTGTGAATGCTGGAATACGGGTGTGGTGTGTATGTCTGGAGTGAAGCCTCACAGGTAGGCCAGCTCCTCAGGTTGTCCACAGGGATCCAAGTCATTAGACTGGGAGGGACATTGAGAGCTTGAGCAGAACACAGGGCTTTTTAAATTCATATAGGAAGATGGCATTTTTAACTTATTCTCTGGTCATGAAACATGTGTTTTGTGTGTGTGTGTGTGTGTGTGTGTGTGTGTGTGTGTGTGTGTGTGTGTGTGTGTGTATTGGGGGCTGGGGGGCGGCAGGGGGCATGTTTAAAAAAGAAAAGGCCCATTTCCCTAAGTCATACTATGTCTCTGCTAAGCCGTGGAGAGGAAAATTCCAGTGTACTAATATCTAGTCTGGGATTCATTCCTTTGGACCAGAGAGGCTGATAGCTTTTCGGCAAAGAGTCAAGGAAAACCTCCTTGCACAGATTGCAAGGAGTTTGCTGGGTGGAAGTGGACACCAGCCATTCCTCATGACTGTGTAGGCCCTGTGCAAGCAGCCCTAGAAGAGATCATTGACCTAGAAGATTAGTGTTAAGTAGCCTTTGAATATAGGTTTAAAAAATGAGACAGCAAGGCTGTGAGATATGCCTGGGTGAAGCAAAGCATGGCTTGCATTTTGCAATCAGCTTGTGTGTCATTAAGTGGACATTGGCATGGCTGGTTGAAGCCTTCCAAGGGGAGGCAGACTTCCCAACAGTGGGCTGGCTCCAGCACCAGCCACAGCCCTCCAGCCCTGGGAGGGAGAGGAATGGAAGGGGAGGGGGACCAGGAGGAGGCACTAGGGTCCAACTCCAGGCTCTGCTCCCACAGTCATGGCCATTTGGGCCACTTCAGGCATGAGGGCTTGTTGCATTGTAGGCCCAGCGAGGGGCTTCACGCAGGCCCTCTCCCTTAATTTTCATAGCGTGGCTATGAAATTAGAGCTGAAGAAACTAAACCCAGACTGGGTCTGTTCATAGACAGGTCCTTAGTTGTAACTAAGTTGTAAGTCTTCTTTTCTGCTCTGAAAAGCAGTGTCTTTCTTGTCTTTCCACTCTCGCCATCTTGGAAGAAACCACATAGAAAAGAACAGGAATGACTCCTGAAAAGTAAGCCCTGCCAGCCTATCCAGAGGAGGGCATTCTTCCAACAGAAGAAATATGGGAAGAGGCAGGGTCATGAGGGGGTGAGAGGGAGACTTTAGAAAAGCTGATCTTATCCTTCCCCTGTGATGTCTTGGGTTACATGAACCTCCCAGGAGTGACGCTGATGACTTTTCTTAAGAAAGGTAATGTCTGGGCCAATCGATGCGGCTGGGTTTGCTGGGCAGGATCCCATTACCTGCTGAGACTGAGACAGGCTTCTTTGATTGGGCACGAAGCCATGGAAGGGGAAGATGGAGGAGGGGGTTGGGGACCTGCCAAGCCTGGTCACTGGAGAAAATGTTTCTGGCCCAGGACAGGAGATAGCTGTGATCGGGCGAAGGCTTTCCTTTACCTTCACCCAAGTCAGAATGGGTCAGCTCAGGAACAAGGAATAAAGGCTCAAAACTCAGGGCCACCTCAATACTCAGCATTATCGAAGCTGTCATTGCCATCAGAGATGGGCAAGCCTGTGGGCCGGGGTCAGCGGCTGCAAAAGAGAGCGACTGAGTGACCCTGTGTACTACCAGGTTGGCAGGTGAGTGCTTCATGACAATTGAGAGTAACAGGAGAGAGGATTTAAATTACATGAGCCTTTCTCAAGCATATTTTGTGCAACCCACCTGTGACCTTGCTGCTACAAACAGCCCATTCAGCCACATGAGCCACCTGTTTACAGAGGCCCTGCCCTTGTACAGCTCAGTCACATGTGCTCACTCTCAACCCCTCTCTCTGTCTTTTCCCTCTTCCTCTCTTGCTGGCTGTCTGTCTCTGTCTCTCATATACCCATCTACTGCCCTTCTCTTCCTGATGCTACCACCACCTCACTCACTCCAACCATGGGGAAAGTTGGCAAAAATGACTGAGAAAATGAATTTCTCTTGACACCTCGAGGAACCCTTTTCCTGCTGTTCTGGTCTTCCTGAGTGAGGATCAGGCTTGCTGAGGCCACTTAGCATGCGAATGAGTCACTTGGCACGGGGTCTTGCCCATGGTGGGGGCTGAACAAATGCATTGATTCTAGTAAACTCCCACCCTGAATCCAAGGCCTGGTTCCACAAAAGCTTTCGGGCAGAGATGACCTAACAGAGTTGTCTTCATATCACTGAGCCTGGCACACTGCTGGGCACGGAGGGAGAAGGGCAGGTCTGAGAGATCTATGGACAAATTTGTGAGTGTGGACACAGCACTCCCTGGAAGCAATTAAACCTCCCACTCTTTCCACTTGACTCCCTAGAAAATTGCTGCCTTTCACAGCAAGCATCCATAGGCTCTCTCTGGCTGCCCTCAGTCTCCAGCACTGAACTGCCAGCCACCAGCCTTCTTCTTTCTCTCCTGCTGAGTCCACTTCCTCATGTGTCTCTCCAAGCCATGGCTGTCCAGTTTACTCTCATGAAAAGTGAAAAGGAGGGCAGATAAGGAGGAGCAATTTCTGGCTTTGACCTGAACCTGAGGAACTAGGGAAGATAGACCCACTGGGAAGAAGAAGGAGAGAGCTCTCTGGATAAAGAAAGTATTCTATATCTTGATAGACATGTGGATTACAGGGGTGTTGTTTGCCTTTGTCAAAGCTTTCAAGCTATACACTTAAGATCTGTGCATCTGATTCCATCTAAATCTAAAATTGCACCTTTACTAAAAACATCTTAGAAATCCAGGGACCTACTCTACTTATCCACGACCGGATTTTAGAACCTGGATTTCAGGACCTCAGAAATCCATACCTGAGGGATTTCAGACTTTCCCATAAGGAACTCAAGGACTCATGCCTGAGACTGCCACTCAGAGATGGGGAGGGTGCCTGCTCTTGTAGCAAGGACATATTCAAGTTTAAGAGGGTCTTTTTAACTTTTAGAGGCACTCTTCACAAGGCAGCGGGGGAAGACAAGATTCTTCTCCTACCTTCTTACAGTTGAAAAGGATGTGGCCCTATGTGGGCCAGGGGGGTCTTCTTGGTCATAACTCTGAGAGGGAGGGAGGATTTACTGAGTGTCTCAGTGGGCAGGCAGCCTTGGCTTATGGAGGCTCTTGAGCTTTGTCCTCCTGGAAGAGCTGGGCTTTACCAGATATATTGGTACAACTCTTATACCTGTGTCTGCCTTCATCAAGTCATGGACATAACCAGGAGGCTCAAGGTTACAAATGACAGCACCTTGCCCTGGTGGAGCATCTTGGAATTCTGTAACGTCCTATATCAATCACCTCCTTTTATCCTTGTGCCACCACTGAGAAGGTACTGCTCTCCCTCTTTGAAACAAGGATGCCAAGTTTCTGACATAGAGAGTTATCGTGCAATCTATTTGCAAATTCAACTAACTGCTAACGTTTATTTGTGACAAAAATCGGTACCTGTGGACATGCCCAGGGCACTGAAAAATTTGAGTGATCTGGCACACATGCTGCCAGCTGAGGTGGGACGAGGCAGCCTCAGCTTCTTGTTTTAGCTCTCGCTCTATAAACAAGTGTCCTCTTCAAGCCCTATTTAGTGCCACATTTTTCTAATTTTGCAGGTGATTTTGCTGTTTAAAATAGTCCCTGAATGTAGTGCTGAAGGGCTGTCTAGTGATCTTGAGTGCAGGAAGGCCATGGTGTACCTTATGGAGAAAATAGCTGTGTTGGATAAGCCTTGTTCAGGTATGTGTTACAGTGCTGTTGGCGGTGAGGTCAACCTTAATGAATCAATGATATATATTAAGTAAGATGTCTTTAAACAAAAACACACACAAAACAAGGTTATAGATGGATTTGTTGATGAAAATGTGACCAGAGGCTCCCAGGAACCTAACCCTGTATTTCTCCTAGAAGCAATGGCTTGGTATTCACTGTGTGTTCCGGCGACTTTATGGAACATATCTACCATGTGCAATGAGAACTGACTGCACTTGCTTAAAGCCCTGCAACAAGTTTCCAAGGCATGTGAACTTGAGTCCACCGATTTCCACTCCAGTAATCCTCCCAGTGTCCCCCAGTGCTTCAACTCACTGGCTCCACTGTGGCTTCTTGAGCAAGGAGGTGCCAGCAGCAGCAGCAGACAATGATGACTACAAAGAGAGCAACACTTGCACAGCCCCTACCTTCTGAGAGCCTGTGCTTAACAAGGGCTGGGCTACATGGAAACACGAATAAGACATGCAAGTGTCGGAATAAAACATGGCGCCAGACTAAAGGGGTAAGGAGGATCTAGCAGGAGCACCCACCATTTAGACAAAGGCTGGGGACCCCCCAGGAAGAGAAGCATGCAGTTAAAGTAGAGACATCTGGAAAATCACCAGGGATCAGCAGAGTCACAAGAGGCGGGCCATCACGAGCTCGCAGTCCTTCCCCAGCCTTGTCAACATTCCTGCCCCACCCTACACTACATTTCCCAGTGCTCCACAGCCCACTAGGCATTGGTCCTCATACCATCTCATTTGATTCACCAGTGACTCAGTGAGGCAGGGGAGATAGGCGTCACCATGTCCAATTCACAGAGGAGGAGCTGGGATGAGGAGTCTGGACTTGGGGGCAGGTGCCCAAAATTCATGTCTGTGGCTGTTTTTATGCTGTGCTGAGAATGGAGCAGCTGGCTTCCCCGTGCAGGCTGAGGGCCCCTTTCACAAACCACCCAGACTTCACCTTGGCCTCCATCCATCCCTGTTTTCTTCTACTTGACAGGAGGCAGGTATGATGTTACAGAAGGTAAAACTGAGGCCATACAGGAAGTACTGCCTTCTGCCTCCTCCTCTCATGTCTGCTTACCTTGCAGCCCTGGGGGTGGGAGGTAGGGGTTCTCACAACCTCTCTGGTGCCTTCTCTAAGCTTTGGAGCCCCTCTGTTCACAGGGCTCCGTGCTCTGTGGGCCTGGGACAGCATTGTGGGCAGAGACCAAAGCTGACATGGAAACTGCCACTGGGCATGGAGTGTCAGGGAGGGACCAGATTTTCTGACTGCCTTTGAATTATGCCAGGTAAGAAAGCCCCATGCCAGGACTGCAGAGCTATCCTCAGCCAAGCAGAAAACAGGGCAGTCAAGGCTCCCAAGTAAGGCAATGAGTTTAGAGCATGGTCTCTTCCTGAGAGGCCTCACTGGGTGACACAAAGAAAACTGTCCCCCGTCTGCCTTGCAAGGTATCATTCAGGAAACTCTTCTGGTATCATCTGAGCCAATCTGCATTCTGAATGCAACCTCTGCGATCCTCTTCTATGCTGGCCACTGCTAGGATCCCGTGCTCTGTTACCATGCAACCTTTCTATACACTTGAGTGCACAGTTTCTGATCTGTCTGTGAGTTATGCATATTTCAGACAAGATTGGGCACATTCAGGGCGGCATGGCCATAGACTGAGTTACGTATACTTCAGTGTAGCTCAGTGGTTCTTGACTTTTTTCTACTATAACTTACCTGAGGGATGTCAGACCTTCCCCTAAGGAACTCAAGGACTCATTATGCCTGAGGCTGCCACCCAGAGATGTACTCGAGTTTAAGAGGGTGTTTCTAACTTTTAGAGGCACTCTTTGCAAAGGGGAGGGGAGAAGACAAGATCCTACTCCTACCTTCTTATACTTGAAAATTATTGGTAAATGTTATTGGTCACATGTAGTTCAGGTTCTTAATAGGAAGAATAAAGTTTTTCTTCTTAATTTATAATGTTTGGATCCAGCTTACAAAGTGGCACATTTCAGGTGTTGGCCAGAAACAACAATAGCTGGACTGGAACCAAATTTCATCAGAGTGAGGTCCAACCATTGTTGGCTTCTCCAGGTATTGATGGCAAGGGTCTTTGGATCCCCAAAGAAAAGCCTTCAGCTTTCTGGTTGTTTGAGCCCTATTTCTGCCCCTTAGTTTATTTACCGTTTACCTCCACTATAATGCCATTGCCTTCTTCCCTCTTCTACAGAATAAAATGGAGCCACAAAAAAGGAGGCATGTTGGCAAGTGGCCAGCACTCAGGCCAGGCTTTACTGACCCAGTGGCTCTAGCCCAAGTGCACTCACAGCCAGCTGATGGGTGTTTGACAGCAGTGGGAGGGTCCTCAGGTGCTACACATTTAACTGCGGATCCAAACCAGAAAATCCTATAGAGATGTTGAAGGAGATGTTAAGGAGATGTGGAATCACTAAAGGGACAGCATATATCTTGTTCATGATTTTGTGGCCAGTATGAAGGTGGAGAAAAGAATATCCAATGCCTTCTTCCTGGTGTTCAGTCCTGGAAAGTCAATCTCCAGCCCAGTAAGCCACAGTCAGGAAAGTCCAGGAATCCTGCTTCTTCCCGCCCTCCAGTGTGTGATTACCCAGCGTGACAACTATATCCTGACCCATCATCATTCCCATGCCGCCATTGCCATATATTTCTTAAGGGAATTTGGCAAATTTAAAGAGAAGTCAGAAAGAAAAAAGGAAGGGAGATAAAATTTAGAAAGGATACTAGGAAGGAAGAGCAAGGAAGATGAGGAGAAAAGACAGATCAAAGGGAAAGGCAGTGATGACAGAGAAGTGGAGGAAGGGAATTACCAGGAGGAAGTGGGAGGCAGGAGGCAGCCTCCCCATGGTACTCACGTGTTGTGTAGCACACACCAGCCACAGTGGGGGTCGCCTGAGCCAAGGCACTCGCCGCAGCTCCGATACTGACCACAGGACTCCACAGGGACTCTGGTGAGCTAGGATAGCAGGGTAGGGAGAAAGTGGTCAAGATTTTGCAGAACACCCAGTAGTGTACCAGAAGAGATGCTGCTCTAAATATCAAGTGGATCACCTGAAATGTTGCAGGAGCATGAAGGTGCTTGGAGCCCAGTGTGGGAAGGGACCTTGAGTGATTATGTTTGAGTAGGTGGCCACATATGCATCCAGGGAGACAAGCAGCCATATTATTTTCTTAGCAGTCTCCATGAATACAGACTCCATACAGTCCATACTAAGTTGTTAGAAAAGATATTTACAGCGTTCAAGTTTTCTACCTCTGAAACCCCCAAATATCTCTACAAATGGCCAATTCATCATGTATTTGTTTCCTATCAATTTAATAAGTGCAAATGGTCATTCTCACTCCCTCATCATTTCTCTTTTTCTATAGTGTTTCCCCTTCTTTCCAGTCCTCCTTCACGTTTCATCATTTTTGCTGCTCCAGAGAGCAGTTAGCCTGAGACCAAGACCCTTCTCTTTCTCTCCCTCCTTGCCATTTACCAAGATATCATAAGCTCACTCTGTAGCTGTTACTTACCCGCTCTTTCTTTCTCATAATGTTGGCCAACTGGCTCTAAAAGCTTTCACTATGGTGCTTTCAAAGAGCATCTGCTGCTATTTCTCCTCCTACCCACACTCTTTTCATGACTAGAGGCTTCCTCTCCAACCCAAAACTTTATATTAGCTTTCACCAGCCGCCTGCTAATGTAAAATGTTCCACATGACATTTTTGCTTAGCCCAAATGCTTCCATTTCCTGCATGCTCTTAAATATCTTTTGAATTTCTTTGTTCTCCAATGTAGCTTTGCCTTGATGTCTCTTTACATGACTTGCCAGCACCTGCTACATAGTAGGTACTCAATAATGACACACTGGATCAAACAGAGTTTTTATTTTCTTTTTATAGCCTTGGTCTTTATTCTCTGTTTTGCCAGTTTCTTCTTTACA
The DNA here is from genome assembly GCF_024542745.1 of Macaca thibetana thibetana. NCBI lineage: Eukaryota > Metazoa > Chordata > Mammalia > Primates > Cercopithecidae > Macaca > Macaca thibetana. The sequence continues at coordinate 26,868,328 of NC_065580.1, read as the reverse complement.
AAAAGTTTTTTTTTTTTTTTTTTTTTTTTTTTTAATTTTACATCATCCTTTTCCATTTGGGATACCTTTTCATCTCAATGGCGAATCCTACCTGATGTTTCAGCTTGAGCTAAGAGAATTTGATGTGGCCGTCCTTTTTAATTTCTCACCACCAGACAACAGGCACAGAAAACTATAAACTGCGCTGACCTGGCTGAACCCTCTCTGTTACATGAGCAAATGCAGAGGCAGTGTTTCCCCTGCTGTTTTATGGGGCATGTGCCTCTGTAAAATGATGTCCGCTTGGCAGGGGCTACTTGTAACTCACGCACAGGCAAACTGGCACCAGAGCTGCTCAATTAGTCTCCAACTCTCTTTTGGAATTAATTAATAATTAATTCCCAATCCCACATGATCTCTTTTCCCTTAACTTTCTTATTCCCTTTATGCATCTTTTTGTTCTCCAAAGTACACACCGAGAGTTCTTAATGACCACACTGCATTTTCACTTCTTTCAAGCAACCTTTTAGCCTCCCTCTCCCATTCTGACGGCAGTGACCTTGACCTTGGTGGCCCTTCCTCCACCTTCTCAGATGTCTTTTTTGCACATTTGGAATTTTATCTTTTATTATTGCTCATGTAATCTGCATGGGCTGTGCCTGGAGTCTGCCTACATACGACCTTCCTATCCTACTAATTAACCTTAACAATTAGTTCCTTATGAATTACCCACACTGGCTCCATACCAGCCAAGAATTTGCCCTCTTTCTGTTGTGTCTTTAATTTCTTTTCTTACTCCTTAAGTGAGTATAGACATGCTAGTTATGTAAGCATATAAATAGTGACGCCTAACCCAAAGTACCTGGACTCCTAGGAATTCATGAGTGGTAATGAGGTCCACAAGCTATTTTCAATATTTCCCAAAGCCTAATGGAAATTGAATTGTTGCTGTTTTATGTTTTTTATTCATATTCAGTGATGTACGTCTCATATTAAAAATAGGAAATATGTTATTACTTAATAAATGCAGTTTGTTTAGTAGACAGAATCTTTCAAAACATAATGCACAGAGGGAAAAATAATAAAAGGGGCCATAAATGGTGAAAGTTGGGAACCATAAGTACACAATAATGTTTTCATATGTTCCAGCTGCTTGTCTAGCACTCCATATTTTGCATGGGCTTAAACAGAAAATCATGCCTTGCTCAATCAAAAACATTTTCTTGCTTTAAACTTAATTACCATCCTCCCCAGTTTCTCCTATTGACAAGTTCTATAATCCACCTTGGATGGAATGTGGCTGCAGGTTCCAGAATGTTCCACATCAAGTCAAGAGCCAGCTCCTTGGTGAACGTGAAATTCTCAAAAACCTTTGCATTCAGATTCTTAAAATATTTTGAAACTGGTGTTTAATAATGTCCATACCCTGGAATTGTCAAGTCCCTCCTCTTGATTTTAAACATGAGTCATTTTTTGTTGGGTTTGAAAGAATGCAAGAGCCCTCAGAGCTAGGTTCAAATTCTGGCTTAACTGGAGATAAAAATCCCCCCTCCCCGACCCCCACCCCAATTCAGTTTCCCAAAGCACAGACAACGCAATGGTTTTGTAAATGGTCTGGCACTTTATAAGTGACGGCTATGATGGATCGCTGCTATCCTTTTTATTAATATCCCAATCCTCCTTGTACTGTCACTTACCTCTCCCCTACATCCCAGAAAACTCCTCTGACAGTCTTCTGAGGCCTCAGGAACTCTGTCAGGAGTTCAACAGACCTGGGAGAACTTTTCTTTTTTAATACCTTGATAGCATCATTTCCTCCTTGAACTATGACATTTGCCCCTAAACCATTCATTGTTCCACGCTTCGGATGAAACCCGGAGTTATCTCATTTCCAGGACTTATTCACTATCTTTACTAGCTTCTGGAACAACTATCTGCTTTTCTTAGCTTTTCATGTAGGTGGGTCCATGTGAGACAGGGACACAAGTCCTGCACGGGTATCATGAGCCCTGACATAAGTCCTGCACGGGTATTATGAGCCTTGGGTTCCAGCCACAGTTCTGCCCCCCAGTTTCTTGGGTAAACTTGGACAAATCTCTCTCTGGGCTTCTTTTTGATGATCTGAGAAATGAGGAACTGGGCAGGTTAGTTCTGAATTCCCTTTCAGTCCTAACATCCTAAGCTCCTTGTTAATGCTCCGACAAAGTCTCTCGGGTCAACCTCATCTCACTTGTGTGGTTTTCATGGACATGTATGACAATGGCACTGAGTCCACCTTCAAGAAAACATTCTCTTGGTGACAATCATCCAGGCATCCAGAGCTTTCTCATCTTGAAGGTAAACAACGCAACTGCCTTTAGTCTGTCCTTACAGAATAGTTATATTCATGATTTAATCATTTTTATGACTCTCTCCTGAACTTCATCTAGGTTTTCTCTACTCTTTTTAAAGTGTGGACATTCAAATTGGGGAGCCAACAGGATTCTGACAGTCCAAGTAGAAAGGTTATCATCATTTGAAAGCTAGGTGCCACCTCCTTCACCTTGCCAGGACCTTCCCAAGGAAGGACAGAACCAGGGAAATCTCCCAGGCTCCACCATCAGGCAATAGTCTCCAGCATGGCCAAGGCCTCCCAGGCTGGCTGCACACCTCTCCATCTCTATCACTGCTTTGCCTCACTCTCTACCCCATGGTTAATTCTGCAAAGCATCAGAAGTTTTTCTAATACTTTCAATCACTTTTGAAAACTGGATTTAGTCCAACCATTTAGCTCAGTATAAATGTATTCCCTCATGTCCCCAGTTACCATCCACACCTTGCTAGTACGTTGCACAGGTGGCCAGATGACCTCTGAGCCACCTTGCCTCTATGATTCTTTCTCCCCAAATACCTAGACTTGCCACTCATAGCCTTACACCATACAAAGCTGCCTCTCCCAACCCCCATCTCCAACTCCTCTCCTGACCCTGGAACACAAACCACTCCAGATGCAGAGCCACACGATTAATTAAAACCACCCCACGCTGATTAAAGTCTTAAGCTGCAGTGCCAGGCATGCTAATTAACTGAGTGAGGGAATTCAGACCACAGGAAGAGGTGAAAAAAGAAAGTAATGGGGTGGGGGAGGGACTTCTGTTTGGAGAACAAATCAGATGGTGACATGACCTAAGCTACCATAATGATAGATGGTATCAGAGACCACAGAATATTGAGGTCTGTCCCTTGGTCACAAGACTCTAGCAAACGTGTTGATGGATGTGGCTGCAGCTTCCTTTGCTGCTTCTAGAGATGGGAGCCCCATCACCTCCGGGGACCTCCACGTGTGCATAAGTTGTGCTTGGGGAGAAGGATTGGGCGCAGGGTTAGGGTAGGGTCTGCATAACATTGTCTTGGGACATTGTCCGGCTTTGTGCAAAAACCTATTAGGCAGTTTAGCAGTTCCTCAAAAGTTAAACAGAATTACTATATGATCCAGCAATTTTGCTTCTGGGTACACAAGCAAAACAAATGAAAGCAGGATCTCAAAGACACATTTGCACACTCAGGTTCATAGTGGAATTACTCACAACAGCCAAAAGATGGAAGCAACCCAAATGTCCATTAACAGATTAATGAAGCAACAATATGTGGTATATCCATACAATGGAATATTATTCAGGCTTAAAAAGGAAGGAAATTCTGACACATGCTACAACATGGATGAACCTCGAGGACATGATGCTAAGTGAAATAAGCCAGACATAAAAGGACAAATACTGCATGATTCTGCTTATGTGAGGTGCCTAGCGTAGTCAGATTCATAGTGACAGAAAGCAGGATGGTGGTTGCCAGGGACTGGGGAAGGGAGGAATAAGGAGTTACTCTTTAATGGGCAAAGACTTTCTGTTTGGGCAAATGCAAAAGTTCAGAAGATGGAGGGTGGTGACGCTTGCACCACAATGTGAATGTACTTACAAATGCACACTTAGAAATAATTAACACTGTGAATTTTTGTTATGTGTATTTTACCACAATAAAAATATTGAAATAATCCTTTTGAGTGGACTTCACAAATTACTTCATCTTCAGCATGGCAGCATGGATATGAAAACACCTGTTCTCTGCTTTGCTCCTTGGGTCAAAGGGGCACAGCTTTTGCTGGTAGACTAATACAATCATGTTTATGAAACATTCTGAGATCTTTCAGTCAGAAGATAGGCATTGCTACTCTTTTCAATGTAATCTCAAATAGACAAAGGGTTTTGGATAAATGTCACCTATCATGTATCATTACATAACTGGCTCTGTCATTCTCAAGGTCTGGATACCTGTTTCCTGATTTGGAAAAATGATGCCATAGCCTTGTTCTTCCTGGAAATGTTTGCCTCCCACCCATTCCAAAAGGCCTAAATGAGGAGCTCCCAATTCAAATAACTCACAAGAGGTCAAATGGCCACTGATTTTAGAAAATTATCCTGCTGTTGCTCAACCTCTGCTTTGGTATTTTTCATTCACAGTTATGGCCAGAAATCACCTGTGTGTCCTTCCCCATTTACACTTCCTTTCCCCCTAGATCACCTTTCTGGGAATCTGGGTGGTTTTATCCTTTTGCCACCAAGGTAAGCTTCCTTAAATAACATAATGTAGTTTGGTTTGGTTTTAAATAATTGTAAATAGAATAATCATTTGCTGTTGTACATGCAATCATCATCATCATCATCATCTTCCTAACCTGTTCAGTTCCAAAGGTCACAAATTTACAGAACAATGGCCTAGCATAGGAAGACAATGAATGACTGAGAAGAGAGCAAAGGGTCCCACATCAGATTTTAAGTCATGGCCTTGGTCTTCATAAGTTTCTCCATGTGATGAGCTGAGCCCATTGCTTGGGGACCTGGGAGCCTGGGGGTCCTCCATGGCAGCTGGAGGAATTCTTACAGCTTCTGAGTCCTGGCCCCCACTGCCCAACTCCCGCCTGGTTTCCCTGATATTTCAAAAGATGCTTTCCTCTGGCAATAGGGTCCCACTCTGCCTGTTGCTCACATTCTGAAGGGTGCCTGCTGTTCTGCTGATTACATTCAGAAATGTTCCATAGATATAGCATGCAGTCTCTGTATGTATCTCTAATTTGTTTAAGCATTTGACATTCTGGTCAAAATGTGAGTTATTACTCCATTTCTACTCTTATAATTGGATGCTAATGCAATGATGGCTACACTGAGCCTGATGGTTAGAGTTAATTTAAATGTCCAAAAGGTTTCTTAAGTACCCAATTTCCTTCAAAATTGTCAAAAAAGAAAGAAAAAAAGAGGCAAGATGACCCATTAAGAAACTCCAAGAGGCTGCTGGGGGAACTGTCAAGCTGTGCAGATGCCGCACTTGGTGCTGTACATCATGCTGTCCTTCCTTGCCAATGTCCCCGAGCAGAGGAAGTAGAGTTGAGAAAAGTTACTCCTTTTCTGGAAAATTCTTAGCTCAGTAATACACGTGGGTCTCAGTGGCTTGGTCTTGGGGAGCTCCTCAAATCCTCTCCGCTGGCCTTTATTTCCTTTGGTCACCACCGGTTGCCTTTCCAAGCTTTATTTCTGCTGGCCTGGGACCACACAAAGGTTTTGTGGAGTCTCCCTGTGATGGCTCCAAGGCCCTCACCACCAGGGCTGCAATTTGTGGCTGAGCAGTGGCTCAAGAAGCTGTGCTTATTTCAAGTCACTCCACATGCCTGGAACCCTGTCACTCCTGTTCTCTTTGCTCAAAGGTGGCAGGTGTTTCTGAACCTAGCTAACTGGTATGAAAGGCAGATGTTAGGAGGCTGGTTCCAGGCTGTAGCAGATTGTATTATGAGTCCCAATTCTTCACTCCCTAAAAAGACTTTTATGTCTCCACCCCATGGCCTCATGGTGAATAGAGAAGTGGCATGCATTTCCCCACTTCTTGGCTTTTGGGCATGGCCTCAGGACTTGATTGGCCAATGGAATGGTAGGAAACTTGAGACGAATTAATGCTTCAGATGTGCTTATGTGCTCCTCTTTGCCTTCTGTGCTTCTGTCATTGCCATAAGAAGAGCTTCCCGAAATAGCTGTTTCCTCTTCAGCCTGGGCCCCAAAGGAACCCACATGGAGAGAGAACTGAGCCCAACTTATAGCCAGGAGACAACCCTGGCTGATGCAGCAGCTTGAAGCAGAACTGCCCAGCTGAGTTGAGCTTAGGGAGCTGACATGCAATTGCTTTGTAGAGCCATGAGTGTGAGGATTCGTGTCTATTGTATGCAACTGAGTTTTGGGTTGGTTTGTTACAAAGCTTTATTATAGCAATAGCTAGCTGATACACAGGTGCTGGGCAGAAAGTTACACCAGGATGTAAAAGTCCCATGAGAGGGAGAGAGAAGAGGTCAGTCAAATGGAGGAGGGGGAAGGCTGCAGTGTGGTCGCTTCTTACCACCCTGTGCTTCAAATAGGTTATGCAAACATTGAAGGCATATGTACCCGGTACGAGTTCAGAAATTATTGAAAGCTGGGTCTGATATGATAAATGGACCTTCTCAGTACCTCCCATGCTGGCCATGCTCTCTTAATTCTATGTTCATAGATCTATTGATCTCAGGAAAGTCTAGCAAAGGACTGAGCAAAGGACTGAAGACGACTCTGGAAAGACAATGTAGCCCTCCAGCTGTGGTCAGCTGACCAGAAGCACAGATGTGCTTCAGACTCCCTGTACTGGCCATCTGGCTGCCCCAGTGTCAGAAAATGATTTTTTTTCTACTTAGCAGCAGTAAAAGCTCCTTGGGAATGGTTTGCCTTGAGCTTTGCAATTCCTCCTACTGGTGCTTGGGCCATGGGGCTAATCCAGCTGGGGCCTCACTTGAGGGCAGACAGAGGCACAGGGTCAAGGGCAGCAGCCTTGGCTACCACCACTATCCCTACCTGCCTCTAGGCAGGACCTCTGGGGTCAAGGCTGACGATATTTAGAATAGCAAAGGCAACCGCCACAGGGCATGAGGGTTGGGGAGCTGGGATTCCAAACTGTAATCTATTCTGTGTGTCTGGGTGACCTTGAGCAAAAAGTTCCCATTTTTCATGCCTCACTTGATTCATTTTCAGATTAGGGGGATCCAGTCCTGCTCTGCCTCAAAGAATTGGTCACAAAATGCTACCAATACAAATGATTTGGGAAGCTTCTTGTAAACGAAAAGTAGCAGATGTTGCGGAGGGCTGCAATTTGTTGCTATTAATAAGAATAAATGCCTAATAGGAAGCCAGTTTGCTCCGGGAACTCGGACAGCCAAGGAGCGAGTGCCGACGCCGGAATCATCAACATATGTTGGTCCTCATTAGCAAACGGCAGTAGCTGGGAAGCTGGGCAAGGAGCTCTCAGTGTGCTTTCTGCAGAGCCTCGAGAAATCACCCCATCCTCAGGCTTCCCAGTGTGGGCTGCGCTGCAATGGCACGTGATTGTTATTAGCCAGAGCCCTCGCCAAGTGGGAGAGTGATCTGCTTCCCTGCTGCATAGACGGAAAAGCCATAGCCCAGAGGAGCTGAGCAGCTTGCCCAAGGTCACGCAGCAGGGTGGTGGCAAAGGTGGAAATTGAAATGAAGCTGGGGGCTGGAGCCCACCCTCGGGCCTGCCAGACACCACTGGTTCCTGGAACATAGTACAGGGGATTGAGAAACCTCTGGTCCCTCTGCTGAAAACAGGTCCTGTGTTGAAAACTACACAGCATTCAGGCTACTTACTATGCTATCAGGAAGGTCTGGCTGAGTTCAGGGGCTGAGAAGCCCCCCCTATGGGCAGATCACCAAGTAGCAGCCCTACAGAGAGAATGACAATTGGTCTCAGCACAGCCTCCTCCTCCAGGAGGTTTTCTTACTCCTTCAAATGTGGTTAGGGAGAAAAATAGAGTTTGAAATAGTTTTATCTCAGGGACAAGTGAGAAGCAGAGATCTGGGGGAAAAACAGACCTGGGTTTGGATCCTGGATCTGCCATGACTGTGTGACTTGGACAACTTATTTAACTTCATCAAGCCTCTGTTTCCTCATCTAAGCACCCTGATGGGTTGTTTCGAAGACTAATTGGGATGACACATATGAATGTGTTAGTGTTATGCTAACGGCAACTCTGTTGTTCCAGCATCTTCCTCCGATAAAATGCCCCTGTGATGGGTGGTGCAAAGTCATCTCTCTTCACTCCACTACACCTAGTACTCAGCTTATGTGCAGTAAATGAGAAAAGTAAATGAATGTTTGCATGCACACATAAATAAATAAGTGAATGAATGAACGTGGTTCCTGTTACACTTGTGCATACTCCAAGAATCCCCTGGAGATCATTGATTTGACAATCTTGGCTCTACTCTAAAACCTATCATTTCTAGATTATTGCCACAGATTAATCTCTTAGTGTAAAGGTTAAATCCTCTCCTTCTCTGAGCTCTCATGCTCACATTCACATACAGGCTCAGGAGGCCCGACTTCCTGACTTCCAGGGCTGTGGGGTTGCAATGTGTGAGATTCTCTAGCTAGGCAGATCCCATGCATTTCGCAGAGGAGACTGCAGTCCCAGAGCAGCCCTGCCAACATGGAGGTGCAAAGCAATGGAGGATGACAGGAGTGTTCTGGCATTCACACAGTTAACAAGCCAAGGGGGACTTTGGAAACATTCTAGCTGCCAATCGTCTCATTTTTCAGTTGAAGCTCAGTTGCTGCAGGGATTTGTCCAAGGCTACATGGCTACCAACACTCTTCATTTGATACCCAGTCCCTAGATACGGACTCCTGGCCAAGACGCTCATTCTTGACCCAGTCTTAAGGTCAGGGCTGAAGCAGGGGCAGAGCCTCAGGGCCCCACATCCTGGAGGAAAATGCAAGCCTCCCTCCCCATCCCCAAGCCCAGGAGGTGGGAAGGGGCTGTTGTCCTGGGGATCAAAGTGCTGCTCCTGTTCCAGCCCATCTTTTAGCGAATGACACAGACAAAGACTATGGCCCCTTCTGAACTGGGACCGGGAACCTGCTGTTGTGTGTTTCCCAAGCACAGCCTGCTCAATGGGAGCCTTTGTTCCTGCAGCCAAAAAGAAGGTGGGGAGGGGCTGGCACGGTGACACCTAACTCCCGGCCCAGGCAGTGGAGCCAGGCTAGTCCCCAGGCATATGCTGAGGCTCCCTAGCTGGCTGGCACTGGCTCCTTGTGGGAAGTGGCAGGGCAGGCTGGGCAGGTACTCCTTTCTCCATCAAGCACCTGACCCTTCTCTCTGACTTCCTTCTAGTAAGGGCTCTGCTGACCAGCATCCCCAGCAATGCTCTAGCTATTCAAACCACAAAAAAACAGTGTGTGTAAATGATACATTTTGTGAATGAGTGCACAGCAGCCCAAGGGGGTGTGCCCAGATGTGCATGTCTCAGCACAGGAGTGGCATTTGTACACACCTATGGGCAGAAGTGTTCTGGACCACAGGAGCATGTTTGCAAATAAACACATCTTTCCCTGCAGGAAACCAAGGCTGGGTATGAGGCTTCTCTGGCTAGGAAACAAATATCTTTTTTCCAAAAGGGATTTGACTCTGGGAAAATCATGGTGCTCAAATGGTTGGAAACTGATATTCCTGAAGGAGGACCTTCTAGGTCCATCAACATGGGGCCCCACTCTCCGGAGACCAGGTGCTGCTGGATTAGAAAGGAGGCAGAGATGACAGATGACCCAAGGAATCCTAAATCGTCTTCCTTCCATCCTATCTCCTATCTCAAGGTACCCGCCTACTCTCCTGAACTTACACGAGTTCCCATTTTGGGATCAGGGCCCAGCCTGCTGCTGGGGAAAGGTGAAGAGGGCCCTCTTGTGTGTGGGCCACCCTGGACACAGGTCATCATTGCCTACACAGGCAAAATGCAGCTTCTTCATTAGGAGATATGGCTTTGAGGGCATCTTCCAGTAATTCTTCAAATATGAAAGGACAATTGTTAAAATGACAGCATTCTAAAAGGTGTTTTTTGTCTTAAGATGGAGTCTCACTCTGTCGCCCAGGCTGGAGTTCAGTGGCCTGATTGTGGCTCATTGCAACCTCCGCTTCCTGGGTTCAAGGGATTCTCCTGCCTCAGCCTCCTGAGTAGCTGGGACTACAGGCACACGCCACCACGCCCTGCTAATTTTTGTATTTTTAGTAGTGACAGGGTTTCACCAGGATGGTCTCGATCTCCTGACCTCGTGATCTACCTGCCTTGGCCTCCCAAAGTGCTGGGATTACAGGCATGAGCCACCATGCCCGGCCTCTAAAAGGGTTTTATGCCTTAGAAACTGTCGGTGAGGGTTTAGATTAGTGCAACCATTTTGAGGAGTAATTTGGCAGTTATTACTAAAACCTAAAATGACCCAGCAAGTCTTCCTCTTGGAATCTTTCCTGCAGAAATACTAGCACCTAGACACCTGTGGTTGGCTGTGGATATTCACTGTGGCTTTCTATGCAGTAATGACTGTTTGGAAACAACATATCCATCCACAGGGGGCTGGCTAAAGAAATCATGGCACATCTACACTCTAAGATAATAGTCTGTATGTATCAGATGGATGAATGTCTATGATTCATCTTTGAGTTAAAAAAAACAAATTTTAAAAACAGGGTATATTAAGACTCAATGTTTGTTTTCAAAAGATAACTGTGCAGCTGTGTACACATATATATGCAAACTTTGTGCAAAGAATAACTTCTAGAGAGATACCTAGCAGATATCTAGCGGATACCTACTATCTGCTAACAGTGGTTAACTTTGGGGAGTTTGAATTTTTCACAGACAGGGTATTATAGACCGGGAAATTAAAATAATATTTTAAAGATGCTTTAACCTTTAGTCTTTTAAACTAAATTAACTGTGCAGCTCAAAATTTATTTTAGGGTGACAGCTTGAATTTTTCTTTTTTCTTTTCTTTTTTTTTTTTTTTTTTTTTTTTTTTTTTGAGACAGAGTCTCACTCTGTCACCCAGGCTGGAGTGCAGAGGCGCGATCTGGGCTCACTGCAACTTCTGCCTCCTAAGTTCAAGCAATTATCCCGCCTCAGCCTCCTGAGTAGTTGAGACTACAGACACACACCACCATGCCCAGCTGATTTCTTTTTTGCATTTCTTTTTTGTAGAGATAGGGGTTTGCCATATTGGCCAGGCTGGTCTTGAACTCCTGACCTCAAGGGATCTGACTGCCTTGGCCTCCCAAAGTGCTGGGATTACAGTCATGAACCACCACACCTGGCCCAACTTTTCTTTATACCCACAAGATTTCTAATATTCTGGAACTATGGAAAGGGCTCTTGGCTGCTTGGTCTCTCCCTCTTGGTTCACCTTCTGACCAGCAGCACCCTGGAAGTGAGCCCTGGGCCATGGGGGAGTTTTCTCCTTATAAAATTAACCATCCCATATCGGGTGGGAAAGTCATTGTTTGGCAATGCACTTATTCAGTGATGTCACCTGTCCACCCAGACACCAATTCCACCCAACACGCAGAAGACTATCTCTCTACAAAAGTTACTGGGCGAGGACCATGGCACCTCTGCCTACAGTCCCAATATGTGCAGATGCTATCATGCACTATGTTTGCATCAGTTTAGTTTCCATGTGGAGGAGTCATGGTATGCTGGGACATCACTGGGTGGGGGGTCCTAGGACCTGGGCTGTAATCCTAGACCTGTTCCTCACTTGCTGCAAGCCCTTAGCAATTGTCTTCATCTGTCTAGCTTTCAGTGTTCAACATAAATTGATCTCTATCGTCCTTTCTACCCAGAAGATTCCATCATAACTAACTATCGTATGGCTAGAAAAATCTCCAGGAGTCTCACTCCAGGATCTCCCTCAATTTTATTCTCATCTGGGTTACTTCATCTATCTGTATGATAGGGACCCTCAGCTCTGCCCTTTCCCTAGCTCTTGTGATCTTGAAAAAGTACGATGATATCAATCTGAAATATACTTTGAATTCTAAGAAAGGAAATTGTCACAACTTCTAATGATGAATTATGAAACCACTAGAGTTTACTGCGACCATTTCTATTTATCATTAATATAAACAATTGTGAGGGTGAGTAAAGGGTTGTGTGCACATCGTCTCTGAGAGAATGGAGAGAGCACAGTCTTCTGAAGTCCTAGATTCAACTCCTGGCTTAGCCACTTGTCAAAAGTGTCTCTTTGAGTCTCGGTTTCCTCCTATGCATAAAGGGAGTAGTGAATATACTCCCTATTAGGTGACAATTAAATTCTGTTGTCAGTGCTCAGCAATGTCCCTCCTTGCATTTCTCTGGGTGGGACAGGAAGGACAGTCGGGAGACCCAGCTGCGCTGTGCCAGCCTTCATTCTTTCTAGGCTGCAGATGTAAGGCAGAGCTTCCCGCTTCCATCTGCCAGGAGCTGACCCCGCTGGACTGTAGTAGCGGGCCAGTTACTTTCCATTAGGAAGTTCATTTTCAAGGGGTGAGTGGTGGTGGTGGCAGGGGTAATGAATCCATTTCACATTTTGTGCATCTGGGGAGTCTGATCTATATCCAACTAAAACTCAGAATAGATTCCCCATTCTGAAATGAGAAATGGCTATTAGACCTATATTTAGACTAGGGGTTCAGTGAGCTCAGAAATAATTGCTGGCCCTGGGGTGGAGATGGGGTGGGAGGAGGCTAATTTGGGCCCATTCTCAGGGTGGACAGCCTGGGGGAAGGCCAGGAGTCTCAGCCACTCTCTTTCTGTCCATTCAGGCCTCTGTTACAGCAACAGACAACCTCCAATACCAAAATGCCATTGCCTATGACAGACAAGCTCAGTAGATGGAGAACCTGGGAGAAGGATCTAAAAGTGTAGCAGCCCACAGGAAGGGGCAGCATATAGGTGGAGGGTCTTGTAACTGAGTGTTAGTCAGGAGTCTGTGGGTCACAGGGGACCTGGGACCTGGGCTGTGCAGCCCGAGAGCTGATGCTCAGATCTTAACTCGGTCACTTAAGAGTTTCGTCAAGTGCACTCAATATTCTCAAGCCTCCGAAAGCTATGCAGATTAAATGATATAATACATGTAAAACACTCAACACAGTCCTAGACCATCCACACCTAACACCCAGCATCTGTCCTTATAGGCATGACCACCAGGGCCAACTCATCTTTTGGGTTTGCTTTTCCTGAGACAGACAACATTACCCTTAACGCAAAGTTCAATTTTAAAATTCATCTTTAAAGGTTTCCAGATGTGTCCCTGTGATTGCTGAATACTTCAGCCCTCAGTTATCTTATAAGTAAGTGCTGGAAAAGGAGTCAGAACTGAAGAGAACCTGTGTTGGGACCTCACGGTCTTATTCCTAACCTGACCACTGACTCCACTGGGTGATGCCCTGTGGTCCCCAGGCCTAAAAAACCCCTCCCTATCAATAGAGCTTTGGCCACACAGCCAGCCCCAGAACTTTCCAACCAGTCCCCTGTCTCTTCTCTCCTCTCTTCAGCTATTCTGAGAGCTTTTGCTCTGCTCTTGAATTGTATAGGAAGGAAAAGAGGAAAACCCAGGCAAGTAAACTTTATTGCCCCAGCACCTGGAAAAGTTAAGAAAAGACAGGGAACACTTCCAACTATCTGATGAAATGAGGCCAGGGTTATCTGTGCTCTTTATTCAATCAGGGTCTCCCCTGACCTCTGTGAACAGGCATAACCACAAGTGCGCTGTGGGTCTGGGATAGGAGATCATGCTGGCTCCTCGCCAAGCACAAGAGGCTGTGCTGTGCGCTGGCATGTTGGGACATGAGTTGGCACGGCACGTCTGGAAGGCCAGGGTCAGGCAGTAAGGCCCAGCATGGTGGTATTTGGCACATAATCCAGCAACCCCTGCTGTGGCAGGGACATGAGGATGCAGCCTCCAGACACAATTAAACATGGGGCATTTGCTGAGTTTGCAAACAAACCTGCAGGATACAGGGCTGAGGCAGTAGCAAGAAAATGGATGTGACAATTCAGGGTAGGTAGCATGCCATACGTGCAATTCATTTTCTAATGCTTTTCTCCTCCATTAAGCCTACTTTGGATATTGCTGGGAATATAGCTTAACTTGGACCAGAGTCTGGGGCACAGTGGGGGCTGGTTTGGATTGTGTGCCTCCCCAGGAAAGCTCACCATGCCACTGCTTGCTGAGTTGTGGGACACCCCTCAGGGATGCTCACAGTTTAAGGGGAGAATCAAGGCACTTACAAGGTGCTAAGGAGGAGGGAAAGGCAGGAATTTGGAGTCTAGGTTAATTGACTCTGAACTTCACTGAGCATCAGAATCAACAGTAGAACCCTTAAAATGCTGATGCCTGGGCCAAGCTCTGAGCAGCAAAATCAAAATTCCCAGGAGCTGGGCATCTGTATTTTCTCAAAGCCCTGTACTGCTCTGCTCATTCCCCCACCCATGACCCTGTTAACGGGCTGGGTTTGGGACAACTGGCCTTGACCATAGGGAGCAGAGGAGTTAGTGATTTGAGGATTATGCATTTTGCCCTGGAATCTGAGCAATACGGCAGGTGGAAGGCTATGGGGCACAGGGACAGGGTGGGGCAAGCATAGCGATGACACTGGACAGCTGTACATGGCTTCCCCATTCATAAGCAATTTCACAGCCACGATTGCCTGTGACCACAATCTGGTGAGGTAGCCAGCTCAGGGATGACAGCCTCCAGTTTACAGATGAAGACACAGGTTGGGAGGGGTTAAGCGACTTGCTCAAGGTCACACAGCCAGTAAGTAGCAGTGCCAGGTCCCTAACACAAGGTGTCTGTGACCAACGGCTGCTCTGAGGCATGGTGCAGCCTCCTTTCTTCACTCCAGTCCCCTTGCTTGCAGGGGCCAGGTGACTGTAGCTCCCCCGTGATGAGCAGCAGCTGCCTAATTGATTGCAGAGGCAAGTTGCCCCAAACATCATGGACAATGATGAAGGCAGAGTTTGGCTTGGAGCATTTCCATTCAGATATATCTTATAATCACTCTTTGGCCAACATGTTTCCCTCACAAGGTCTGTCTCCTTCTACGTGACACACATCTCCAAATAAGCCTCTCTATCATCTGGGGCCTGGCAGGATTCTAGACAATCGCTCAGTGTGTTGGTGCAATGTCACCCTGGCCCAACCCAGCAGGGGCTGGTATGTCTGACTTCATGAGACTTTACGAATTATGGAATTGTTTCACTGGCTCCAGGGGCTGCAGACTTCAGAGCTGGCCACATCCCGAGGCAACTGCTGCCTGTAGCTTGGTAGGGAATCCACATCCTGTCTTGGGGCCAAGGGTATGGTCTGGAGACACAGAGCAGCAGGAGCCCACAGGTGGGCCAATTCTTCAGGACAACCTGAACCTCACAGGGCTTCCAGGCTGCTAGAACTGAGTAGGCCGTTAGTTCTGACACAGAGACCCTGTCAGATGCTCAGCTGTGGCCCTGTAGATTTGAAGGGAAGGCTATGGGCTTCCTAGGCCCATGTTTTCCGAGGGATATTTCCAGCTATGCTGAAGAATCAGTCTGACCTTGCAGACTGTCTGTAGATGGAGGAATTGGAAGGGTCATCTCAGCTTTCTGTG
Organism: Macaca thibetana thibetana; assembly: GCF_024542745.1. NCBI lineage: Eukaryota > Metazoa > Chordata > Mammalia > Primates > Cercopithecidae > Macaca > Macaca thibetana. The sequence continues at coordinate 26,852,829 of NC_065580.1, read as the reverse complement.
CCATTCACCCTGGTCCTGCCAAGGGAGAATCCAGCAAAACCACTGACATGCTAAGGCATCTTTGGCTAGCATGGGCCTTAATAAAGCCAGCTCTCTGAGGTGGAGGATGTAGCTGGAAAGGGGTCATTGAAGGCAGAAAAGTTGGAGAGAAAGCTCCACCCCATAGTGTCCATCTAAGAGCCCTGGCCTGGAAGGCCACCCTGGTCTGCCCTCATGTCCGGACACTGAGACTCAGCAAAGGCTGGAGAGGGCCTCCCCACCCCTGGTGCTTCTCTGGCCAATGCTTCTTCAAGGAGTGAAGGGAATCTGAAAACAGTGCAGACCAAATAGCTGCTGCGTCGATGAAAGGCGGGCTGGGGTCTGAGCAAAGGGTGGCATTGGTGACACCACAGGGTATGAAAGGTTAACTTTGCATGCCTCAGCACTCCATTATATTTTCCCTTCTTCTTCCTGCTTTTGTTCTTTATCAAAAATTGCCTAGTGGGCTCTCTCTCACTCATACTTCAGCATGAATGGGCTGGCGTCAGGCTGTTCCTGGCGGTGGCTGCTGCAGATTTGCTTTTGGGAGCAGAGTCAAGGAGCAGTTGTGAAAGTCCTGTGTTCCCAATGACTCCAGGAGCAGGGGACCCTGCCTGACCACAGCCCCTGCCTTTGGGGCTGGCCTTTTCTCCTTTCTCTCCACTCTCCTCCTTCCTGTCCCCTGTGATCAGCGTCCCTGTGACACTCATGTGCACGATTCTGTAGGAGCTATGCTTAGACCTTTTGTGATGCTTAGAGAAACCACCCACACCAATCCAGACCCCAGATCCAAGAAAACACCTGGGAAGCAGACAAAAATAACTATGAAAGCAAAGGTTGGCTGCACTAACCTAATTATATGACCAAAGAATCCCAGAGTTGGGTGAAAACTTAGTTGCCTAACCCAAACTTTTATTGGATATAACCACTCAATGCAGACATTTATGCTATGTGTTTGCCAGTTACACCCAATTTGAAGAAAAATAATAAGAATAACATCATTAAATATAATCAGACATGACTTATGAAAGGGTTTGATGCAACATTAAACTGTGTTTATTGGTACTGTTGTCCTAATTTATTGCTTGTGTGCCATGGTAATCTATTCATAATTACAAAAACAAAGAGCTGGGAGCATTCTTTACATCTCCTGGTGACTTCGCTTCTAAAGAGGTCCCTCCTCCACCCCGGCAGACAGTATTGAGCCACTTCAGGGTTTAGAGTTCTTAGGGAACCCTAAATGAATGGCACAGAAAGCTTGGATGGACCCTCCATCTACAGAGAGTCTGCAGGGTCGGACTTATTTCTCAGTACAGCTGGGAAGATCACTCAGAGATCACGGCTTAGAAAACCAGCCCATCTAGCTGGGTGTGGTGGCACGCACCTGTAATCCCAGCTACTTGGGAGGCTGAGGCAGGATAATCATTTGAACCCAGGAGACAGAGGTTGCAGTGAGCCAAGATCATGCCACTGCACTCCAGCCTGGGCAACAAGAGCAAAACTCCAAGTCAAACAAAAAGAAAAAAACAAAAGCAAAATAAAACCAGCCCATGGTATTCCCTTCAAACCTCCAGTGCTTGGCACCTGTGGGATAAGGTGTGCATTCCCAAGGCCCTCCAGCCAGACTAGACTCACTGAAGCCTTTGTGCATCTTGGTTCTTCTATAGTGAGGGGTGGTCCATCTACTACCCACCAAATGAGACCTGCGCACAGATGTTTATAGCAACGTTATTCATAATTGAAAACACTTGGAAGCAAACAAGACGCTCTTCAGTAGGTGAATGGATAAATAAATGGTGTGGTACATCCAGACAATGGAATATTATTCAGCTGTAAGAAGAAATGAGCTATCAAGCCATGAGGAGATATGGAGGAAACTAAAATGCATATTATTAAATGAAAGAAGCCAATCTGGAAAACCTACATTATGTGATTCCAACTATATGACCTGGAAAAGGCAAAAACTATGGAGATAGTAGAAAGATCTGTGGTTCAATGAGATATAATCTCATACCTGTCAGAAAGGCTATTATTAAAAAGACAAAAGATAACAGATGGTGAGGTTGCGGAGAAAAATGGACACTGATGCACTATTGGTGGGAGTGTAAATTAGTTCAGCCCCTGTGGAAAACAGTTTGGAGATTTCTCAAAGAACTTAAAACAGAACTACCATTCAACCTAGCAATCCCATTACTAGGTATCAACCCAAAGGAAAATAAATTGTTCTACCAAAAAGACCTGCACTCGTATGTTTATTGAAATACTACTCACAATAGCAAAGACATGGAATCAACCTGGATGCCCATCAACAGAAGACTGGATAAAGAAAATGGGGTATGTAGATACCATGGAGTACTATGTATCCATAACAAAGAATGAGATCATGCTTTTTACAGCAACATGGATGCAACTGGAGGCCATTATCCTAAGCAAACTAATGCAGGAACAGAAAACCAAATACTGCATGCTCTCACTAATAGGCGAGAACAAAACAGTGAGTACACATGTGAGCATAAAGATAAAGATGGGAACAACAGACACTAGGGACTACTAGAGTGGGGAGGCTGAAAAGGGGCTGAAGATTGAAAAACTACCTATCTGGTACTATGCTCACTACCTGGGAGATGGGATCATTTGTACACCAAACTTCAGCCACATGCGATTTACCATGCAACAAACCTGCACATATAAGTGTTGAACCTAAAATAAAAGTTTTAAAAAAAAAAATCAGTGGTTTTCAGGGGTTGGACAGGGTTGGGGGAGTGGAGAGGGATGAATGGGCAGAGCACAGAGGATTTTTAGGGCAGTGAAACTACTCCATATGATATCATAATGGTGGATAGCTTTATCTGTCCAAACCCATAGAATGTACAACCCGAGTAAGCCCTACCGAAAACTGTGGACTCTGGGTGATAATGATATGCCAATGTAGGTTCACTGATTGTAACAAAGGGACCACCCAGTTGGGGATGTTGATTGTGGGGGACAGTGGGAGGAGGCAGGGGGTTTATAGGACCTCTTTCTGTTCAAATTTGCTGTGAACCTAAAACTCCTCTAAAAAATAGTCTAATCAAAAATACTAAGTTAGAAAACAGGCTGTATACTACTCTTTTATCATTCCTTTAATGAATACACCTACATTCAAATGTCTTTCCTTGCTCTCATACAGCCAAATCTGACATGCCCAGGCGACGTGGAAGAAGGGGAAGGAGCAGAACTGCCACCAGTACTGGGGCCGCTGCAAAAGCTGAGGGACCCAATGTGGAGAGCCAGAGGTGGGGGAGGACGCAGAGCCCTGTGGCTGCGATGTCCGCGGTGGGCTGGAACAGAAAAAGGTTGCTTAGTGAAATTTGGCAATGGACACAAACTCACTTTCTCTCTCCTAGCTGTGCTTTTCCTGCAGGGACTGAGCAAGAGCAGTGTGTGCACATGTGGGAGTGCCAGCAGCACGAGTGCAATCCAGATGTGCCCAGGTCCATCTGTGTGTGAATATGCAGACACACCCGCACTATTTATCAATTAGTGTCTGCCACCGCCAGTGTCACCAGTTCTCTGCCTGATGAATGACACTGGGCTGGACACACCACACCCCAAGGTATTTACACTGTCCGCAGCAAAGCCCACCGGGGCTGTCAGTAAACATCCCCAGCATAGCCTCCAGGCACTGAATGAAGGGAGTGGGTCAGATGGGCACAGCCCTTGAGGACCCGGGCAGCTGCCGGCCAGTCTCTAGCAGTCCACCAAAAGAAACAGTTCCAGATGGTGCCTTTGAGCACATCCTCTGGGTAGCAGCCACTCCGCCCTAGCGCACAAGACATGGCTAGATTTCAGCCCCTACTCATCCCCTTAGCGAGGAGTCCTTGTGCAGTGAGCAACCTGTACAACAGTATACTGTGGCTCTGGGAGCACCTACACACACAGTCCCAGGGAAATGAGTGTATCTCAGAGATCCAGGAGACCCAAAACCAATCTCAGCTCTGCCTTACTTCACCAGCAGAGGTTGACCAAATAGATCAACCTCTCAGGGCTGCTGTTTTCTCATCTGTAAAATGAGAGGCTCCTTCCTGCTCTAACAATCCAAGATATATGGGAAATTGAGAGTACATTTCCCTTCCTTTCTCTGGGTTGCCCCCCTTTCCCTTCTTGAACTTGACCCAGCCCTTCCAGACCAGGCTAAAACTGAAAATCAATTTTAATTATAAAAATCTGTTTACTGTATCAATAAATCATTCTGGCCCGGCTTGGTGGTTGGGAGAAGGTTACACCTGGAACCAAGCTCATAAGTCACTCTCTCCCTCCGCCTTGATGCTCAGGGGCTGCCACCCCTCTGCTCCCTGCTCCAATATTCATCTCCGTCATTAGGCTGTGGGTTATTAATGATGTCCTGGGCTGATGGATTGGAGCCCAGATACTCTGAAACACATTTTGCTGGTTGTAACTTGATTTTCAGTGGACCCTTTGACAGCAAACCTTGATGGGCTTTTTCCCCTTTCCTTGGAGGGGGTAAAGAGGGGAGTGGGACTGTCCTTCAAGGTGGCCCCATTGCTGCAGGTAGGAAAGAGCTGGTGGCACAGACAAATGGGGTGAGCCTGCCTCTCCCAGCCCACTTACTAGGAGACAGCACAGTGTTATGTACATATCGGGTTCCCATGGCAATAAGAATTTTAAATTAATTAACTGATCAATTAATATTGTTGTTAGGGTTATTCCTTATGTGCACTAAGGAGAGAGGCACCATCTGCTTCAGATGGCATTTTGGGGGAAGGGAGAGCTCCTCTGCTGGCTTGAGCTCAGTGGGGAGGCTGGGGAGGAAGGCGAAGATGCTTGGTCTAAGGGGTCAAAGCATCAGCAGACTGCCAGACCCTAGAGACCACTTGTCACTCACGACTCCCTAAGGTCAGTGGTTCAAGTTCACACAACTCTGCATAACACCACAACCCAAGGCTTGGATACAGCTGGGAGCGGGAAGCCACAAGTACTGGGTGGCTAAGTGGAACCAATTTCTTTTACTAGTGCAGTTGAAGCCTCACTTCCTTATGTCATGTGACCCCTCGTAAGCTTCCAGTGCTTTATGTTAAGTCTGGACCCCTGAGCCTTACATCCAGGCAGCCTGCACAGGACCACTGAGGAAAACACAAGTCCAGATGAGAGTGGGAGGCTGAGCGTCTCCCCTGGGTAACCACAACTTTCCTGTTCTCCCTCATATCCATCTAGTTCGCAGAGATGCAAAACGGGAACACTTCTGTGGAAAGGAACCTGGCGTGGCTGGCCCACCACCAGTGGGGTGGGGACTGCAGGACTGGCCATGTCAAATGTGTTCTGGCCATCCCATCCACACACACCACCACCCTGCACAGGCTTACCAGGAGGCAAGTGTCTGCAGCACTTCTACCCTGCAAACCAGCAGCCCCATGGCACCCCATCAGAGCAGGCTGGGGCAGCAGCCTACCATTTACTAGAGACATGCCTGGGCTAAGTTACGAGTGTCTCCGAGTCTCAGCTTCTTCACTGTAAAGTAGGAGTAAGAAACTCTACCTGGGTTGTTCTAAGAACTTGTCACACACTAGTTCTGGTTTGGAAGCCTTTACCCATAGCTAGAAGATGGAGTGGAGCTGACACTTAAAACCTACCAAATTGTCCATTGTGTGCATTGATTTTGTGGAAGAGAAAATTAAAAGTAACACCCCAGACGAGATTTTAGGATTGTTTATGGGGCATTGGACTCAAAATCAAAAGGCCTGGATTTGAGAGCTGACTGCCACATATCGGCTGGGTGATTTCTGAGAAGTAATTTAACCTTTCTCATCTGTCACATGAGATAATGGTGCCAACTTCAAGGAGTTGCTGGGTAGGTTCAATGAGAGATTGTGTGGAAAATCGCTTGGGAAATAGCAAGTACTAAACAGATCCATGGCATCATTTCATTTGCTACCACTGTACCATTAGCAAAGATAATTTAGAGTTCGCCTGTATCAAGCTTTCTAGGGTGCATAAATGATAGTAACTATTAACTTCTTGATTCAGTTCTTTCACTGCCTTCCATTAAGGCACCAGAAGAGAAATCATTTTTCCTTTTTTGTTCATCCGCTCGTCATTATTTCAGATATCCTGCTGCACTCAGATACAAGACTGAAGAAGCAAGAGCATTATAAAAAAGAAAGAATGAAAAGAAAGAAGAAAAGCAACTGAGCCCAGAGATGGATCCCAAAGCTGAAGAATTGGTTTAATTAAATTGAAAGCTCTGGTGCTTGTGGTAATTGTTATGAAGGAATCCATATCCCATCAGAACCCTCTCCCCTGGAGTTTGCTCCCTCTACGTTCTCTGCAGCAGGTACTAAAATTGCTTTTATCTTTAGGGAGATGCAGCCCGCAGGGCCCAGAAATTATTGTGGGGTCAACTGTCTGGTGTGGGACTTGGGGAGTAGTACCTAATAATTCAGTCCAAACCTGGCTTTGACCTTGAATTTCCCCCACTTACACCTAACTCATTTTTTTCTGCAAATGAGGCCTCATATGCCCTGGTTTGCAGAGACACTTAAAAGTAGGCAGCGCTTGCTTTTGTGGCCACTCTGCTACCTCTGCTATACACAGCGGGAGCAGGCTTTATAATACCACCTAAACCACAGGCCATGCTGGGCTCCTAATGCCCTGAGCTACCCCACCTGCTCTTTAGGCATCATTTGGCTCTGGGAAATACTATCTGTCCTCCCTGGGTTTTTTGTTGTTGTTGTTTTGTTGTTGTTGTTGTTGTTTATTTGTTTGTTTAGACAGAGTCTCACTGTATCACTCAGCCTGGAGTGCAATGGCACAATCTCGGCTCACTGCAACCTCCACCTCCTGGGCTCAAGTGATCCTCCCGCCTTAGCCCCCCAAGTAGTTGGGATCACAGGCACCTGCTATCACATCCACCTAATTTTTGTATTTTTAGTAGAAGTGGGGTTTCACCATCACCAGCCAGGCTGGTTTCAGATTCCTGACCTCAAGTGATCTGCCTCAGCCTCCCAAAGGGCTGGGACTATAGGCGTGAGCCACTGAGCCCAGCCCTGTCTTTGTCTTTTAATGCTAATAGAGAAACTTGATCCCAGAAGTAGATAAAATCGGCTTTTAAACAAGGACAAATGCAATAAGCAATGGCAGGCCACAGGAAGCGGTTAGGTACAGTGAGTGGGAAGAGTGCTGAAGAGACCTGGGTTTGAGTCCCAACCACACCATATACCAGGTTCATAACTTTGAGAAACTCTGGGTGTTGAGTTTGAATTGTGCTTTGGGGTCAGCTGGGTCCTGCCTGATTGTCCAGGTTTCAAAAGCATTCTAAAACATCTAGATTGAAACAGGTTTTTTCCACACTTTTAAAAACACTATTTTGCTTACCAATTATCAAGCATTTGCTGGGTGTCTATCCCAGGCTAAGTACTGTGCTATACTGGTCAGGTCAGGCAATGTAGCACCTTAAAAATTGAAGAGAAGCGTTTGGAACTATTATTCATTCATTCAATTGAATGGTCAATTGGCATCATGAATCGAACAATTAGGAATTGGGTAGCAATACGCAGGGTGTGTGTGGGAAGGATCAGGTGGCAGGAGAACAGCAAGAAGACAGGATTGGGGTCATTTTCAGTCCTGGGCGAAGAATTGAGCCAGGATTCAGGCAGACAAGATCAGTGGGGTCCTTCCTAGGTATTTATGAATCTCTGAATCTCAAACTGAATACTCTGTGTAGCAGAAGCGAGTGTATACAGACCCTAGCAGATGTACATGTGAACCTGGGTAGTCCCTGAAGAATAGGACAGGACTCAGCTGCAGGTACTGTGCACTATGACCCTACCAGCCACACACATGGGTACTAACATTCTGGGCAGTTATCTAGAAGCCAGCAGCCAGTGCAGGATTGGGGTCCTAAAGGGCTTGGGGAATCCACAGACCACATGGTCACACCCTTAATATTGAAGAGCAGGGGAAACGGAGGTGCACACAGGTCCTAACTACCATGAAAAGGGATGGGTGGGAATAAGAAAAAGTCATTAGAAAAGAGGAGTTCTAAAATGGCTCAGAATCAAGAAGAAGTTGACTCAGTATCAATGTGTGGCTCAGCAGACATCAAATCCCATGATAAAGCCTTGTTTCCCTATGTTCACTGGGCTGGAACCCAAACTAAATCCAGCTCTAGGGAAAAAGAGAAGGTTTGGGATAAGCGTGTGTGTGTGTGTATATGTGTGGTGTATGTGTCTGTGTGTTTGGGTGTGTGGGGAGGAGGGTGAGCTGAACTTTAAAAATCCATGACAATCAATTATCACAACTATGTCCATTTTTCCAGCCTGCCAGCCAGAGTCAAAGACTGTGTGCATTTGAAATCTCCAACCTTTTAAAACATTATTGTGAAGTTGAAAGTTCCTAGTGTCTTTTGATTAAACATTATGCTAGGTAATGACTGTTTTACTTCTTATTCTTTTTCACTCCCTTCAAATTACTGATTGTTGTCTGACATTAGGGCCCCATTTGCTCTTAGGAAATTAACAAGCCTACGAAACTCTTAATGAATTGAAGCTCATCAAATGTTTGGAAACTATAGCAGTCTTAAGATTCTTTTCCTTTTAATCTATCTCTCTGTGAAATGTCTCATTTTTTCCACATACTCACTTGGATTCAGATAGCTGCACTTCAGGAATTAGATTTTGAGTCTTAGCTTATCTGAAGTATCAGGGAGTCAGCTGCCCACAGAGGTGCAAGAGCTTGAGAACTTGGGTGGTTTCTCCAACCAGCAACATGCTTACTGGCCTTCTGCATAAGCATCGACCTGGCTGCACCGAGTGATTTCTACTTTCCATCCAAGGATGCCTTGAGAGCTTTAATACATTTGAAAAGACATTTCTAGGGTACAGTCTGGTCATCAAACAGAACTACTTCCATTTTGGAATAAAGTGGGCTTCAAAGGGATTAATCTTGTGTATGGGCCATGCTACTTGCTAGGGAGTTGTGAGCTAATGGTGGGCATCCTTGAATCCCATCTTATCTGGATAGTTTCTCCTTTTCCAGTGCCATCTCCATCTAGCAGCAGACCATCTACAGAGGTTCCAGTTGAGACCTTCAGTTCTGTGAAGGGTGGGAATTCATGAAACCGTCACAAGGCTTGGGGTCTGATGAATATATAACCACCCAAGTAAGGAGCATCCAGGAGCAAATTCACACTATCTCTTGCCTCTTAAGTGAGGAAAAATAATCAGGTAACTAGGAAACCCTGAGCAAATGTCAGTCATCGGTTCACCTTGGGAAGTGGGGTTGTTATGCGCGTGTTTATGTTCAGGTGTGTCTGTAGGAGGAGCCTGATGAGGATGAAGAATAAAGAGCATAGCCCAAGGGGAACACTTTCCTCTCTGGTCAACAACCACTTCCCAGCCTTGGACAACCAACCACACAGTCTCAAAACCAGGTGTCCTTGGACACATGTGAATGGGGAGAGGGGTGTGCCCAGCTCACAGAGCCCTCAGCCCTAGAACAGCTCTGACCTTGACTTAGTACATCTTCCAGCTTATCATGAATCTAGACACATATGCCCCAAATAATCGTGGTAGAGGCTTTCTAGGGTGATCTACTGCTGTTAAGCTACATGGTGGAGCTGGGAACCATATGGCAATCCTTGGAAACATCATGCCCTCATCTCATGGTATTTAGATTCTCTGTCAGCTCAAAACTTAGAGCTCTGCCACTGGCTTACTATATGATATGGAATCTTGGCTCTTCAATCCTCGGAATGCAGGGAAATTGTTTTTTATATGTATTTGGAAAATGAGTGTACTATGTAGAACAAATAACACCTCAAACCAAATGGAGGCTGTTGCAAGTCCTCACCGTAATAAAGCAAAGGAAAGAACCCGTGGGGTTTCTGCCCATGTCTGAGAGCTGAATTCTGGCTTCTTTGCTCCTGCCTACTTCTCAGCAGCAGGACCTTGGCCATCAAGAGTTAACTCCATCTGACTCTAATGCACGCACTGCCACCCAGAACAATAAGCCGGGCAATGGAGAATCCTGCCAGGACCATTATTGATTGGCTTGCTTGATTAGTTGGTTAATTGAATATCACTGCTTTCTAATATAATTAAAACAAGATAAATACTGGGGCTTTGTCCCATAAGCAAGTGCCATTAGTGATCATGGTGCACACCGTGATTAAAAATGCAATAGACTGGGAGGGTTATTTATGAACTTGCCAGCCTCTAGTGCCACTCCATGGTTTGCAGGGCCTTGAGATACAACGTGGCTGGCACAGAACTCCCTAACCTGTCATGATTGCACTTGTCTCTTAAGAAAGTAATTTATTACACAGGGGAATGCATGCAGGTAAAACTACTTTAGGCTTGCCCCTAGCTTCTTTGCTTTAAAGTATCAGAGTGTGAAACTACAGCACCATGGAAATACCATGCATGACAGTTTCCTCTTTGCCTCACTTTCCTCAATCCCAAATATAAGACTGGCTCCTTGCCCACTCTGTGCAATTCTTTATTTTACCCTCATCCAGTTTCATCATGAGTTTGAAATTTTGTTTGGATCACTGGTCTGCTCATGAAACACTTATGAAAAATTACCTGAAGCAAGGCTAGTTGGAGTGTGGCTGGTAGGAGGGGCATGGGTCTTATTTACATAGGAGCACAAGGGATCACCCCACAGGCTGCGAAGAGAGAGAGCTAAATGCTTCATGTGAACAGCGTAGGTGCCTATGGACTAATCTACTCCCACATGACATCTCAGACTGCTGGTGCCTCCAGGAGGAGGAAGGCTGCCAGGCTTCCTGGATGACAGATCTCAGCCCTCTTTTGTTGGATAGCATCTGTTGCTTCCTCAGTTGACCAAGGAATGTTTGTGGCATGTCAACTGCTGGCCTTCCTGGTGAATGTGTGGTGTGGGGAAGGAGTATCATGTCACCTTTCCTGAGTCCCACTTATTGATGTCTCAGCTGTCCCTGCTTCTAGCAAGGGGACAGGGTAGCACTTCATTTAGGGCTGGTGAGAGTCTCAGTTGGCACGGCACTTGGAATACCTCCAAAATGGGGGGGGGGGCTATATAAAAACAAAGTATTATTATTCTATTAGCTTTTGGTCTTAATATTTGGAATGTGTTCACATGACACTGGACACATGTGTCCTCCCCCACCTCTGGTTCTCCACATTGGGTTCCTCAACCTTTGCAGCTGCCCCAGTATTGGTGGCAGCTCTGCTCCTTCCTATTCTTCCATGCCCCCTAGGTATGTCAGATTTGGCGGTATGAGAGCAAGGAAGGACATTTGAATGTAGGTGTATTCATTAAAGGAATGATAAAAGAGTAGTATACTGCCTGTTTTCTAACTTAAACTCTTTTCGAATAGACTTTTAGAACAGTTTTAGGTTCACAGCAAATTTGAGAAGAGGTCCTATAGACCCCCTGCCTCCCCCCACCATCCCCCCTCCCACCACAGTCTTCCCCACAGCTCCACCAGACCGGGGAGCAAACATTACAGACCAGATGAGAGTGAAAGGACGCTGCTCATGATGCCTACAGTGGCACGGGACACCGCATCAGCTCTCTTCAGAACTGGGTAGTGTTTTGATGACAAGTTAGGCATGTCTGAAATGGCCAGCAGGATCTGAAGGTGCAGATGCAATCTTATTGTAGAAATAACAAAAAGCTGACCCAGTGGTGGGACTCTAACACATTGATTTTTTTTTCTGCCAAAAAAAGACTTTTTTTTTTCTGCCAACTGTTGCCCTTCCAAAAACATATCCCTCTGCAGGTTTTATTTTATTTTTATCTTTTTCTGGGAATGTGGCTTCATTTTGTTGTCCTTTTCCCTGAGTGGCTGCCAGGTTTGGATGAACAGGAACACGCTGCTGGGATGTCTGATATTGCTATTGCTAGAGAGAAGAGAAAGGAATGAGGCAAACAGGAAGTCCTGCAGAGGGGAGAGGGAGCTGTCCCTAGTACATTACGGGAAGTCAGTGCTGAGGCCCCTACTTTTAATGGGAAATCACAAAGAAACGTGCTTGAGGGGTTGACAAGAATAATAAAAAACACCAGCATGCTCAGAATCCATTCGGTTCACCCTCAGGTTTCTAAGAACTAAACTCATCGTTCTAAATACTTACTTGGAGAGAAATCACTATATGTAAAGAGACATGTATATATGAAGAAACAAGGACATAGCCCTACCTACACTTTTATTTTTATTTTGCCATAAAATAAATGCTTATTAATTTCCATACCACATATGGAAAGAGCTGCCACATGTGAATTTCTTTTAGCAACAATTGCCATGCCTGTAACTCCTTAAGTTATATGTACCACGGGAATAGTTTCCAAATAAGAACCCAGAGAAAGGGAGAAATTCACAGATAATAGCTTAAAAAGTCTAGAAATTACAGACCGATTGAGGTCAGCAAGAAGTAAGTTATTCAATATATCCCCTGAGGGCTAGAGCCAGACTTTCCCCCATGATTCCAAAATTACTTCGCAGTTTCATTAGGGTGAAAGGCAGTGCAGCCTCATAAGTTCAGAAAGTAAAGGTTGTTCCTTAAAATTTAGATGGACTTGCCAACCACTTAGGATGGCATTTTGACATTCTGTCCCTGCTCATCAAAGAAATTGCTCAAATTTGTGGGATAGAGGAATGAGAGCAAGAAGTATTTTAATTGCAATATTTTATGCTGTATATATGTCAATACCTCTATGAAAATTCAGGAAATCAGTACGGCTAATAAACCTGATGTACTGGCAGAATCATTTACAATGTGGAGGAGCTGTCCTCAAGTTCTGGTGCTGAAATACAGAACCAAAGAATTTTATCATTTAAAGTGCCTACACAATATGAATGAATGTTTTCTCCTGGCTCTGAGTAGAGTTGCTGCTCAACCATCTATGACCAATATAAAGCTGAATGAGTACTTGTTCCATCACTAGAGAATTAAAGAAAAATGTTTTTTGAAACTTTTCAATGCAGTGGAGATGAGTAGTACTGACTTATATCTGGTTCTTATTTTTTTCCAAGACACATAGAAATGGAGCTTCCTCACCCCCTTGCAGTTATGTGAGGCCATATGACTATCTAGTGTAATGTAAGTAAAAGTGAAACGTATAACTGCTGCACCAAAAGACTGAAGTCACTGTGTGACCAGTCAGCTCTTTTCCCTCCACAGCAACAATAATATTGACCATGTTTGAGACAGCAGAGTCACAAGAGGGAATTAGCCTAAATTCCTAAGTGCCCATCTGGAAAGGATCCTCCTTGGAAGATCTGTCAGATCCATAGTAAACTTTGAATGAAAGAGAAATAAAATGTTATGTGTTAAAGTTCCTGAATTTTTGAAGCTTATCCTAATCTACCCTATCTCAATATACTAAGTTATTCATCTGGATGTCTAAAAAACATGACCATCACAATAAAACCTTACACTGCTATCAAAGACATGAAATAAATAGATAGGGAAACCAGGAACTTTAGTCACTTAGGAAAAAAAAAAAAAAAAAAAAAAAAAAACAAGAAACATACCTGACAATGTCCCCTCCCTCTACCCCAGTGGTGACTGGTACATAGCTTTATTTGGGAAAGCTATGAAGGAAATATTTCCAGAGGCTGAGGCACCTCTTTGGTATAGAAGTCCATTTCTCCACTGCCTTTTAAATGGTCAAAGAATCCATATTGAATTTCTGATAATTAGAGTTCTATGTATAGAGAAGCCAAGGTCAACATCACTGTCATGAAATGATGGATGTAACTATCAAGCAGAGGTCAAAGAGGATGAGGATGCAACAGAGACCATGGGATGTGGTCAACAGGAGGTCACAGGCTACCTTTTCAAAAGAGTAGCTTCATTGGAAAAACCAGATTACAGAGGGTTGGGGAAAGAAAGGTGGAAAAATGAAAGTAGAAACTCTAAACTACAGACTCAAATTATGTAGTGGTAAAGGAAAAAAACAAAGCTGTAGTTTAAAAGAGAAAAATAAAACTTGAGTTTGATTGAAGGTAGAGGCGAAAAAACAGACGATAGGAAGAAACACAATATTTTGAAAATTTGGACAGAAAATCCCATGTATGCTTGAAGGAATTAGGGATCAGAGCACAGGTGGAAGACACTTGTTATCAGGAGGGGAAACACATGAGGGTTTAGGTAGGTTTTTCTTCTGCATTTCTCACTTGAGTCAGTGCATCAACACAACTAATTTCTAATGGCCAAGAACTCCAGAAATCTTGGCAAACACATTTTATGTCCTTCAGGCTTCCCTGCATTCTGTTATCATCAATGCTATTTAACCTACTCAATATCTCTTAACCTATACCTTTGTCTCCATTTCTACAGCCTTAAATCATGACCTTAATTTTGATGGAGCTATTCAAATCATGGCTTTACAAGTACATTACAAACTTCTCAGTTTCTCATCTGTAGATCTCAGTTTCTCATCTCATTTTATTTTCCATAAAATGGAAATAAAAACAATTAATTTTTATAAGCACTGCTGTGAAGATTAAATTAAATAAGCCCCTGGCAGTGGATCACAATAACTTCTTCCTTGGTCTCCCTAGCCCTGGATTTCCTAGTTTTTATTTATTCACTATTTTGTCACCAGAATGATCTGTTTGATCTGCTTGACCATCAAGTCTTGTCTAGTTTCATTCCTGCTTAAATCAAGTCAGTTGGTCTCTATTATTTAAAGAGTAAAATCCAGGGGTTCTTTTAGCATGATACTAGAATATAGGATGATACAATTGTTGTCCAACTCTTCAGGCTTCACCAGTCTCTCATCTCAATTTATGTCCCAGCAACATTACACTTCTTATAGCTTCCCTTAAGACACCATAATGTTTCAAAGTTTCCTATGACTTTGTAATGCTGCTCCTTCTGCCTTAAATATCCTTATTCTCTCTGGTTTTCTCAGCAAAATCCTATTCATCCTTGAAATCCTGCTCATATTTGGCCTCCTTAAGAACCTTCTTCATCACTCATTCTCCATGTTACCTCTCCATAATGTATTCACTTTAGTTGTCACACTTAATTCATTATATTGTCATTTATGTCTTTACATGTCAGCTTTCAATAATCATGAATGCTTTGAAGGGCAGGCCGTGTTTTATTTAACTCTGTAACTCTCTTTCCTAAAGCCATATTTACTACCTGGTAGGTATTCATCAAATATTTGACAAATGAATAATTGAACAAATGCATCTGCCTATATGGAGCAATCATAAAATGGCCATGAAGATGATCCCTACATAGCCTTCATCTTCATGGAGCAGACATCATCCACTCTGAGTGATGTCTGTGTTTCTGGAATTGTTGAAAGTGGAAGCATTGGAACCTAACATTGGGGGAAAATATAATACACTAAGCTCACACTGGAAACTCTTTGTTTGGAACTGGAACCCTTTAATTCATGCCTCATTGGTTTTGAATACACACACACATACACCTCTCCTGTCACTTTGTCTCCAGAATCATAACATTACAGGCTATTTCAACCTTGAGAATTGCAATCAGCTTTGCTGACTGACCTCAACTATGTACTGCTCAACTTTTCTTCTGACCCTGATTCTAGAATATAAGGGAAGCCATACTGATGAATAGCAAGATCTTCACTTAGTTATCTGCTGGGGTAGTATCATGCTGCATGGTAATTCAGCTTAGAGGCAAAGAGGAGAGGGGAGGTAGATCAGAGAAGCTGATGGCCATAGTGTTGACTGAGAACCTAGAACTCCCTAGATGAGTTTCCTCTCCATAGCCACAACTTGCTATAAGACTTAAGCTTGTTTCCCCCTGTTTATAAAATGGGGAGAACTCTGTAACACCAGCTCTCATCTATGTACAAAAATAAAAAATGGAAAGAGACAACCTCCAGCTTTTAAAGTGCTGAAGGGGCTTTAAGCGGCAACTAAAGTCCGGAAGTCTCACTTGAGGAAATGAGAACTTATGCTCATGTAAAAACCTGGGTGAGAGTGTTTGTAGGAGCTTTATTTATCATTTGAACTAGAAACAGCTCAAATATCATTCAACTGGTGAATGGGTACACTGAGGTTCCCCCATGCCATAGAATACTACTCAGCAGTAACAAAGGGGCAACATGGATAAATGTTAAAAACACCGTGTTGAGTGAAAGAAGCCAATACAAAAGACTATATATTGTGTAATTCCATTTCTAGGAAATTCTAGAAAAGGCAAAACTATGGTGACAGAATACAGGTCAGTGATTTCTAGGTACTGGAGACAGGGAGAGAAGACTGACAGCAAAGGCGCATAAAAGAATTGTGTGGAGTAATGGCAATATTTATATCACAAGTGTAGTGGTAATTATACTAATGTGTGTGTATATATATATTTCAAAATCAATAGGTCTTAGAATATAAATAATTTTGGACTTACAAAAAAGTTGCACAAGTAGTAGAAAGAGCTTCTATATCCCCTTCTCCCAGCTTTTCCTAATGTTAAGATCATATATAGCCATGTCCTATGCTCAAAACCAGGACATTAACATTGGTACAATACCATGACCTGAGCTCTAGGCCTTATTCTAATTTCACCAGTTCTTTTTAATTTCTTATTCTTTTCCAGGGTCCCCCATTCCATGTAGTTGTTATAACTCCTTTGTAACCTCATCATCTCTCATTTCTACCAAGTTCTCAATCCTTCATCGTCTTTATTACTTTGACACTTATGATGAGTACTAGTTAGTAATTTTGTAAAATGTCTGTCAATTTGGGATTGTCTGAGGTTTTCACATGATTAGAATGACTTATATATTTTTGGCAAGAATACCACAGAAGTGATATTGTGCTCTTCTCAGTGCATTTTTTTTTTTTTTTTTTTAAGAGACAGGGTCTCACTATGTCACCCAGGCTGGTCTTGAACTCCTGGCCTCAACTAATCCTCCTACCTTAGCCTCCCAAAGTGTTGCAATTACAGGTGAGAGCCATAGCACCCAGCCTCCGTGCATCATATCAAATTGTCATGATGTTGTCAAGTCTTGTTATTGATGATATTAACTTTGATCACCTGGCTAAGATGGTTTTTGCCAGGTTTCTACACTATAAAGTAATTATTTTACCTTTGTAGTTAATAAATATTCAGGGTGAATACTTTGAGACTATGCAAATATCCAGTTTCTCCTCAAATTGTTGCCCACAATTTTGCATCCAGTAGTGACTCTTCTATAATTATTATTGTAACATAATTAAAAATTTTTCTTCTTTTCTTTCACATTTTGAATTGATTTTATCTTCTAATTGTTTAAAATCTTTTTATTTTG
Source organism: Macaca thibetana thibetana (assembly GCF_024542745.1). NCBI lineage: Eukaryota > Metazoa > Chordata > Mammalia > Primates > Cercopithecidae > Macaca > Macaca thibetana. Next base: position 26,835,552 of record NC_065580.1, on the reverse strand, counting down.
AAGCAGTTATAGAACCACAGGAAGTTGTAAAGATAGTACAGACATGTTCCACATACCCTACACCCAGCTTCCCCCAATGGTTGTATTTTACAAAATCTTAGTATACTATCAAATCAAGAAATTGACATTTCTTTAAAATGTGAGTATAGTTCTATGCCATTTTATTACATGTCTAGTTTCATGAAACCACCACCACAATCAACATCCAGAACTAGTCCATCACCACCATAAAACCAGACACTTAATATTGGTAATCAGATGCACATTATACCTCAGTAAAGCTGGCAAAAGACTGAAACCAAAAACCACCCAAACACTGCCAGGATCATATTATACTAAGCACTCTATAACTATCAGCTCTCATACTGTTGCTGCTTTACCACAGAGATAGGCTAGCCCCAGAAACAAACAAAGGGGCAAGGGACCTCTCCTTTTGCATGCCTCCCTGATTGCTGTTATTCTGGATGGATTAGATGGAAATGAGTTGCCAGCACCTGGGTCTAGCACTCCTCTAGCTCTATTGGAGTGACCCCAGGGCTGTCACCCCCCTGCATGTGACATGTGACTCTCATGCATGTCAGCCTGGGCTTTCTTTTGCCCCCATTTTCCCTCTCTGCAGTGACTATATTTTGTTATTTGCATATACCGAGTGCATCTTGCTTCCAAGTCTTTTCTGTTGCTGTTCCCTCTGTCTAGAGTGTTCTCCTTGAAGACATGCAGTGGCCAGCTCTCATGTCATTTATTCAGAAAGAGCTTCCTGGGCCACCCAGTCTGAAATGGCCCCTCCCTGCAACCCTTAGTCCCAGTTTCTCTCTGTCATGTGACTCTGTGTTATTCCATTATAGCACTTATTGCTGGAAGAAGCTGTCTTGGTTATTTATTCTCTGCTGTGTTTATTGTCTATCCCTGGTCCCCTCCAGAATGTAAGCTACATAAATGCATGAGCATAGCCTGTTTGGTCCACTGCTGCCTCTCCACTCTGTCAAAGGAATATGAGTGGGGACTTTCTAAAACTGTTCACACCCCCAGAAGAGTTTTCCTGCCACCTTCCTTCTCATTCTCTCTCCTCTTTTCTTCTCTTTCAGCTCTCTGTCTGCTCCCGCTTCTAACACACACCCATTGAGATGGAAAATAAAGTATAGAATATCATTAGTGGAATCACAAGCAAACCCAGAGACTTCCTCCTACTCCCAGCCTTTTCTGCAATGACCCTCTCCTTCCCCACCCTTTCCCTTGGCGCCCTGCCTGTTGTTGATGGGTGCCTCCAGGAGGAGTGCCCACAAAGCAGGACCCTCCCTGAGTCGTTCCTAAGCAGCTTATTCATGAACTGCATTTAAGCTAATAGAAAAGGTTTCCCCGGAAATCTTCAGGCTTCTTGCTGTTCCCACTCTTCCCCTTTGCCCTGCTGCAATCTGGTTAGCCCTGTTATTATTATTTCTGTGGAATGGCATATATCCGTGCCATTAACTCTACATATTTCTAGCGGAAAAAGAATGGAGAGGAAGAACAGACTGATTATTTACCAAAGAAAAGACATTTTTTTCCTCTCTCTAGACAGCCAGGTAGATTTTCTGAACTCATTTCTGCCCTGGAAACGGGGCTCCTGTTTCTGAAATGAGTCTTCTGTGTTGGGGGTGGGCTCTGTTTTTATGGCCAGTGGGTAATAGCATTTTCTGATTTATGAATTGGCGTCTGAGGGAGCTGCTGAGCCTCTAGATGGATTCATCATGGGAAGAACAGCCATATAAATACTCCTGTCGCATAAAATTATTGTTCTCATTTTGATTTTTAAAGAATTTTCTTTTGTAAGATGGTGGGATTGAGAAGATATTAGTGAGGAAGCAAGAGAGGAAGGAGTCACTTGGCCCCTTTTTCCTAGAAGGCAAACATTTTTGTCTGGATATTCTCCAGAAACACTGGGTTGCTTAGAAGTGAATTACTAGAATGATTTATTTATTCAGGAAATCCTTGGCACTGCTTAAGTGGGGGAAGTTGGATCTCAGGAGTTTGACCCAGGCTCCAACTGGAAATTTTTTTTTTAACTGGTGAAGAAAAGGTCATTTCATGTAAGTTCCTCCCACCTTCCCTAAATCAGTGTGAAGATTCATTTAAATGCACCAGATGCTTGTGAGTATCTGCACGGCACCAACCACCATGCAGGTCCCGTGAGGGCTGCAAGCCAATTATAAGCCCTGGTGTCTGCCCTGCAGGAGAGTGCAGTCTGGAGGATGAGTGTGAGGATGACTCAGTATAGGACACAGGCTTTGAATCACGCACAGGATTTCCCTGGGGAGATGAGTCCCATGGTGTCCTGAACAGATGGCAGGATGAAAGCAGAGGCTCAGGTGGGAGGACACATACCATGTGGCTGCCCAGAAAATGAGAAACTGTTGGCGGTTTATGCTTTGTGTTTCAGACTCTTCTCTCCAATAAACCTGTAACCTCTCTTAGGACAAGGACCTTGCCATAGACTTGTTTGGTTCCTACCCCTTTTCTTCCCTGACTTTGAGGCTTAATACCTAGGAGGGAAGGAGAAACCACACTGTTTTCTAAGAAAAGCCAGATAGCATATAGCATATATATTTTAGACTTTGCAGAGGCCATATGGTCTCTGTCTCAACTATGCAACTCTACTGTTGTGGCCAAAGCAACCGTAGACCACACATGTAAATGAATGGGTGTGACCAAGTTCCAATACAAGTTTACTTCCAAAACCAGGTGGTTGATCAGATTGGGATTGTTGCTTGCCAGCCTCTCTACTGGGTGAAAAATAGTGCCTGTTGAATTGAGTTAGAGGGATGTCAATTAATAACAAGTGTACCTCACTTTTTAAAAATATCAAATATGACTTGACAAAGTACACAAATGTAGAACATGTGAAAAGAGTTATTTTCTATGCAGAAAGTTCCTGTGGCCAAATAACATACAATCTGTTCTATGAACACATGTCAAGAAATAGCCTCTTACATACAATCTGAATTTCAGAATTTTCTCCAGTGTGCAAGATATTGCACAGACACTATCTTTTTGCATGGCACCAGACTTCAGAGGGCAGTAAAAGGGAAAGAATCTCCCTTCTCATTTTATAGGCCTGAGGAGGGGCTGTTGCAGGGCCTGAGACAAGGGACTGGGAGGCAGATTCTTCTGGATGGGGGCAGCTCAGGCTGTTGGGCTGTCTCTAACCAGTATGTCTAACTATGGGAGGCTTCTGTTCATTTCTTTATTTCTTTGTTTTCATGGCAGAATAAACTCCAAATTCCAAGGGTCAACTAAGTGCCTACCACCAGCCCATGCATGGCCACAAAAAGCCTTTGTGTCATCAGTCAATGCCAACTAGTTAATAATGACCAGCCTCTTCACTAATGGCCCGAGGCAGGGGTCCTCAGGGCAGCGAAGGCCCTAGGAGAGACACTTGCCAGCGGCTGCATGGGGAGAATGGTTTGCAAGAAGCATATCTGCTGGCCACTATCAAGGGCATATCCACCCATGCTCAGCTCTTTAGAAAGGTAGTAATTAGTTTTTTCCCCTTCGGTGCTCACGGTGAATGCAGCAGAATCTGGTATTTGGAGAACCATTGGAGTCTGTCTCTCTCATCTTGATTTGCCTGAGGTTTATGTCTATAACTAAGAAATATCAAGACTACAAGGTAGTTCAGGGGTTGTATTCAGCTCCCAAGGAGATAAAAGAAACTTTCACATGTCAGGGCTTCAGGCAAGGAGAGGCCACTGCAAAGGAAGGTTGATTGTGACACAGCTGGCTGTACCACACTGTGTCTCCTGCAAACTGCAGGTGGTGATAACAATGACTGAATAGTAAGCTCCCAGAAGGTATAGAGCTTGTCTTGTGCATCTTTGGATGTTCTAGCATGAAGACATATGTACAAAGTTACAGGGACAAAGATTTCTAGACCTACAGAGTCCATTGTGGTCATCTGGAAAGTGCTTCCTTACTGGTGAGTGGTGCACACTGTGATGGGCCAACGTGTGCCACCAAAGTGAAACTTTCAGCCATTGGGGCAGCTGGAAAATACCTCATTCCCTCTGGTCATTAGGGGACCTCCATCACTCGGGCTAGCTACACAAATACATTCATTTTCCATGTGTGTTTTAACATACTGACAGGTTGGAAAGCATTGATCTGCTCTACACATGAGAAAATTAAGGCTGGGCATGGTGGCTCACACCTGTAATTCCAGCACTTTGGGATGCCAAGGTGGAAGGATCACTTGAGTTCAGGAGTTTGAGACCAGCCTGGGCAGCACAGTGAGACCCTATCTCTATCAAAAATTTAAAACAAAAAATAGCCAGGCATGGTGGTGTGCCTATAATTCTCAGCTACTTGGGAGGCTGAGGTGGAAGGGTTGCTTGAGCCTGGTGGGGTTGAGGCTGCAGTGGGCCATGATCATACCACTGCATTCAGCCTGGGCAACAGAGTGAGACCCTGTCTCAATGAAGAAAAAAGAGAGAAAATTGAGACTTGGAAGTCATGGTCTCACAAGTCAAGAACTTGAATCCAGTTAGCTTTACTCTGTGTTTAATACTTCACCTGCTGCTCCATAGCCACCACAGTAAACTGTCAACAAATAACTGTAGAAGGCAAGTTGTTGAGATTGAGAAATCACTTAAAAACTAGTGGAGGGAGAGATGATGACATTAGCATGGCTTGAAATGGGAGCCAGATGCCCAGAGCTGAAGCCAACATATTGCCAGTTTATACAAGGCATCCTTCCCTAGGTTAGTGACTTTCATTTTGACCATGACTTATGGAAAGAGATATGTTTTACATTGCAACTCAGGGCATACATACATGTCCATATATAGTTTCACAAATAGTAGTTATCCTTACTAGGTTTGGTGGCCACTATTCTATTTGACTTTATTCTATTCCATTAAAAAAAAAATTCTGGTCATGACCCTTTAAATTGATTTCATGACCCACTAAATTGATTTCTTGACCCACTAATGTGCCATGACCAGCAGTTTGAAAAACACTGGCTTGACCCTATTCCAGCTCCCCTTCCCTCCTCAAAGGCTGGGAGAACAGAAGGTGAATGTGGAGACAAAGAATGAGACAAGAGATTGAGAGATTGAGATAAAAATAAGGAAGAAGGTGGGAGAAATACCAAAAATAGTGGAGGGGATAAAGGAAAAAATGGAAATTAAATGAGAAAAAGGGAGAAATGAATGAGAAATGGGAGACATAATGAGAAAAGGCAAACCCTATGCTGACAGATTCATATCCATGAAAACTGCTCTCCAGCTCCACAGTCATTCTGGTCACATTTATACAAGAATCTTCCCTGCCAGCATTAATGGCCATAGCCTTGATAATGCTGTCTGCCTGTCTGGGGATTTCATATCTCTCAGCACCATCTCAAATTCCTATAGTGACTCTCAGAGAGAATCTTCCATCTGTTCTTCAGGAAAAGAACAGAAAAGTCTAGAAGGCTATGGGTAAATTACCAAGGAATAGAAACTGACCACACCCACTCTACCCACTCCTTTGCACTGTGGGTTCTATAGACTTTGAGCTGAGTCTACACAACCAACTCTTGGTACAAAAGAGATTGTTTTATAAGGTAACAGAAAAGTGAAATTCAGAGATTGAGGTAAAGTTAATTTATAAAGAAGCTGCAAGTTTACATACTCCAATAGCCAGAGGTCTCTAACTGATTTTGACTGCACACTTCATAGTAAAAAATTCTTTGAGCATGCACGTACAATGCACATATATTTATTTACAAATAATATATATGCTCTGCTCATTAGCATCATAGCACTATCAAACCTTTAAAAAATTAGGAAATGAAGTGAGATAAAGATAAAATAGCATCTTAATTTGTATTTGATTTTATAAAGGAGTGATACAAAACATTTTACTATCACCAATAAAATTATTATAATGGTAAGAATGATGTGCTGGAATTGGTTTTATTATTGTTTAACACATTCGTTTAGCACTTAGTGATACAAGGCTCTAAGGTCTAAGGTTCAATGTATTTCCATACTTTGTTTTAATGGCTGTCATAACTGAAAAGGACACCTCACATAGATGCAGAGATGCAGAAAAGTGCATTGTTGGCTATGCTGAATAAATCAAGATAGTTTTCTTTTTCAGTCTCATGCACCAATTATGTGAAGAACTGTTGTTGAAATTCAGCTACTAGATTTCCATCTTCTCTGATGTCAATCAGCTCTTTCAACTAATTGGAGGGTGCTGAATTTTTATACTTTTTAAACAAAGGGGTCAAAATTCTCTGAAACTCTTCATTTGGAAGATTTTTAAGCAGGTAGAAGGTTCTGTTTCCAAGTTTTAAAAGTTTTAAGATATGAATTTTTAAGGTGTCACATTTACTCATTATCGGCAACAAAATCACATAATGATGAAAATATTTCCAAACATTTTTCTTTTCTCCCCAAATGATCTCCCCATGCCATAAATCCTTCTGAAAGTACTTACTTTCTTACCCATTTTGAATGTATTACCTTTATATTGGAGGGAAAGATTATGTGTTTGTTTTTTCAAAGTTACCAGCAAAGTGGCATACTCTGACAGCTGCTTGTCAGAAGTGAAAAGATCAGCAAATGTGGAACATTTTGGTTCTTTTAAAAGAAAAATGGTTAATTATGTTTCCATAAGCAGCAGACCTCTGTGTTGCACAAAAAATTTCCATGGTCACTTGTACATCATTGCAAAGTATTATAAAGATTTTATTTAAAGGATTGTTTTTATAACATTGATAATATCTGTCACACATAAATTGCAAATTTGTTGTAGTATGTTGAAACTGACTCAGCCAGTGAGGATGCCAGTGTCAAGCCCCCCAAGATGTAGGGTTCCCAGCATCTCTGTGCCTCCCTAATGCATGAATGACTGATGCATAGAGCAAGGCAGGCAGACACTAGCTAGCATCAACTCTATATTAAACACAAGTAAAACCAGATTTCTTCTTTTAAATAAAAAATGTTTTAAAAAGTTATAGGCCAGGTGCAATAGCTCACGCCTGCAATCCCAGCACTTTGGGAGACCAAGGCAGGTGGATCGCTTGAGTTCATGAGTTTGAGGCCAGCCTGGGCAACATGGAGAAACCCCATCACTACAAAAAATACAAAAATTAGTTGGGCGTGGTGATGCCTCGAGACTACCCTGTATGCCCTGATGCACACCTGTAGTCTCAGTTACTTGGGTGTCTGAGGTGGAAGGATGGCTTGAACCTGGGAGGCAGAAGTTGCAGTGAGCCACGATTGTACCACTGCACTCCAGCCTAGGTGATAGAGCCAGATCTTGTCTCCGGAAAAAAAAAAAAAAGCAGTAGTTCTAACAGTTTCCCGCTTGTGCTATTGGAGAGTGTTCCTTCTTAGCAGCCCTTGGCATCAAAATGCATAACACTAAAGAGGCAAAAGGGAGCTCAGTGTTTTAGAGTTTGGTCTCTGATATTCTGGAACAAAACACTAAATAAATAGCTTCCCCTAGATTATTGTGAAGTTGGGGATATTGGGTCATCAGTATTCAACTTTATTTTATTTATTTTTTGAGAAAGGGTTTTGCTCTGTCACCCAAACTGGAGTTCAGTGGCACCATCACAGCTCACTGTAGGCTCGATCTTCTGGGCTCAAGTGACCCTCCCACCTCAGCCCCCCAAGTAGCTGGGACCTACAGGCGCTCACCGCCACACCCAGCTAATTTTTGTAGAGACGGGGTTTCGTCACATTGCCCAGGCTGGCCTTGAACTCTTGGGTTCAAGCAATTCACCGGCCTCGGCCTCCCAGAGTGCTAGGATTACAGTCATGAGCCACCGTACCCAGCTTAGCATTCAACTTTAATTGTGGAAGACAGAGTAATAAATATTTGACAATAAACAATGGCTCCTAAATTAAGAACATCTGAGAAGATGCAAAGTGATACATGAGTTCTCACTGAGAACTATGTAACTGGCAGCAGTAGGAGGTAAACTTTTAATAATAGTAATAAAATGTGTGCCTTTTAGAAAAGAACAGTGAATTAGAGACTGAGATCATGGACTAAGCTCAGAGGTGAGGAAGGCTCCACTGA